>NC_135083.1:1237500-1242500 GCF_051107435.1 Chaetodon auriga
CATTCTGTACAGACATGAGTGGACACCAGTGGCTGTGTCGACAGCAGAAAGAAACACCTTCAGATTCACAGACGAACAGACTGATCTGCATAACGTTCAACTGTGAATGTGTGTGCTGTAATCATCTGCAGTAAGAGCTGAAGTACGAAATCCTCTGAGGTGTCATTCATAAACAGGTTTACACTCATGCTGCTGGCTCCATGGTGACACCCAGTGGTGAATGTGTTCATCAGCAATTTTCATTTCTTTAAAAATTATGAAAACTTAAACAAGTGCTAAAAAAAATCTGAAAAGCAATTTAAGAAAATGTGTGAGTGTGTGTGTGTGCAATGACAACATCTAATTCATTTTAGTTTCAAAATAAAAACTTTACTGAGTATTAAAAACACATAAAACACACAGATAATAGATGTCCTAACATATTGTAAATATTTACATCAGTTTCTGTACAGAGTTGAATAGACCTGAGATGACAGCAGATGAGAAGGTGGCAGAAAACGACAAAACAAGCACAGGAAACCTCTAAAATAACAACAGTGCAGCGATTCACCCGCTTAAAACAGCCAAACAGTTAAATGATGTGTCGTTGAAATTCAATCTACAATATGTACATTGATTTAGAAAACATAAACCTCTGAAGTCCTGCGAGGCTCTACAGGCAGATCAGACACCGGCAATAAGCATTCATGTCCGTCTGAACGTCTCTTTGGTTCCGGTTTCTGGCTTCAGGACGATTCATCACGTCGAGGTTTTTAATCTACAATCATTATCATCATCATCATCATCATCATCATCATCATCATCGTCCCTTTAATTATCTCTGTTAAAATAAAAGAATTTGGCCTCTTGTAAATGGCACCAGGAGGTTTTCTTTGACCCTGAAGCACAAAATCTGACGTCTGAGTATAAACACTTTAATTCTCCTGCACCGACAGGTCTCCATGTTGGCTTTGAGACTCGTTCTCAGCAGGAAAAAACAAAAACACTCCGCCGGAACCAAATAACAGTAAGATGAGATAAAACCACAGAGTGTCCTGAATGTTTGCAGCGCGGGTTGATTCGTTCACCGTTTCAGTTGATGCATTTTTATGTCGGGATCAGACATGATTTCTGTCAGTTCTGCAGATGCAGCTGACTGTGGGTGAAGCTCAGGTGCTTCAGGAAGCAGAGAATCATTTAAAGCCAATTAAAGCAACGTAACCACTCAGCTGGATGACTGAAGTTTGGGGCTGACCTGAACTGTGATGAGATAATAAATAATGTCCATTAACGTATTTTTCCTCACTGTGACAGAGCCATTCGCCTCCACCTCCCTGTATAAAGTCAGAAGATGTTTCATGAAGTCGTTGGAGCAGCGATCTTTTCCTGAGGCTCCGTCAGCTTTACTCTGAACACGTTAAATGACGAACCAGCGAACTGAAGAATAAATCTGTTAGAAAATCTGTCACTTTGAACCACGTTAAAAAAAACCCTGATCCCTCCCAGTAACCAGACTGATGGCTCCTTTCCACCCCAAGACTCAATCAGACGATCACAGAGCAGACAGGAAGGACTGGACGATCACAGAGACACAGAGGAGGATCAGGAGGGGCGTGGCCAGAAGGAGAGGGGCGGAGCTCTTTAGTTTCACCTCCACAGGTAGGTGGTCGCTTAACTCCAGCACCTGGCAGACAGAAGCAGCAGAACCCAGAGTCAGACAAGGAGAACGATTTCATCCATCTGTTTACACTTTAGACACAAAAGACTGTCTCACACTGGGAGACAGAGACAGAAAGACAGACAGAAAGACAGACAGACAGACAGACAGACAGACAGACAGACAGTCAGACAGACGGACAGACAGACAGTCAGACAGAGAGACAGTCAGACAGACGGACGGACGGACGGACGGACGGACAGACAGACAGACTCACCCTGCTTGTGGGGAGTTTGAACTCTTTGGCGACATTGAAGACTCTTGCAGAGAACGGACTGATCCCCTTCAGGAAGGTTGTCCCATGTACCACGATCCTGACACACACACACACACACACACACACACACACACACACACACACACACACACACACACACACACACACACACAGAGTGTGAGCTGATGAATTGAAACATTAAAAAATATAAAAGATTCCACTTGTTTCTTTTCTCTCCCTTTGTTCCCTTCTCTCTCTCTCACACACACACACACGCACGCGTGCGCGCGCACACACACACGCACACACACGCACACGCACACACACCTGTCATAAGGGCAGTTGGTCTCGTCGGAGGCGGTGGTGTCCACTTTGTCTCCGATCAGCCAGGAGAATTTGGAGTTGGTGAACAGTCTGATGTCTTTCTTGTTGGCTCGGGTCAAGTAGGCACAGCCGGCGTGGAAGTCTCCCAGGAACATCACATTCTGCACACAAACAAACACACATGTTCATGTTTCACGCCACAAACACAAGTTCAGCCAGCTAGCTACCTAACGGCTAACGTCACCAACGCTGGCATCGACAAGACGAGAAGTCTGAAAAGCTGTCAGCCAATCAGAACGCACGTCCTCACCGTGTTGTTCCATTTCCTGCTGACTTCCTGGAAGACGTCGTACAGCCGGTTGATCTCCTGGACGGCCTGACTGGGATCAGTGTGCAGAGGAACCAGAATGAAGGACTTGATTGCTGTAGGACAGAAAGAGGGGGAGGAAGAGGAAGCACAGAGCGATGAAGGCAGGAGTCATTTAAACGGTGTCAGTGAGCTGGTTTAGGTGTCGTCTGTGTCCTCTGACCAGTTTTGTTGCTCTGGAACTGAACGGCGAACGGCTCTCTGACGAAGGACTGCTTCTTCTGGTACTGATGCTGATCCACGACTTTCACTGTGTCTGTCCTGAGAGGAGAGGAGGACACGTCCACAGGGACGAGGATGAGGACGAGCTACAATGAGCTAAAATGCTGTCAGACTCATTGAAAGGACTGGACTTAAACACAAATACATGGTTTCCTTTCATTGACCCTCTTATAGCTCGTTTGCAGTCATGTGACCTTAACTTCAGACGGAGGGCAGGAAGTGAAAACTGAAATGGACGAGATGGAGGAAAGTTTTCTGTTAGCGGTTGGTCCATGACCTCAGTACCAAAGTGCTCCAGGTGACTGTCGTTTGGTTTTTAGGGTTCGTAGCTTTTATTGTTGTGTGGATTAAGCGAGCAGCAAACGTTCAGCGCCGCAGTCCGACCGCAGACAGTTAACGAGTCATTTTTTCTGGCGTTTTTCCGTTCCTTTATGAAGAACATTTGGTCCTTGATAAAAGCCCCTCGTGGTTTCTCGGTTTGATCGATTTGATCTACTGTAAGCGACACAAAACATTGATGTGTGTTATCGTGCTTCCTACACAGAAAATCACTTCCTGCCCTCCATCTGCAGCTCACACCACAACAAAAGCAACGTGACATCATCTGCAAACAACCTGTTGTCATTTTCAGTTTTGTATTATGTCGCATCCCACAGGTTGAGGGACCATGCAGGTGTGCACAGGTGTGCTCTCCACCTGGACTAGCAGCTGTGTCTTACCTGGAGATGAAAACGTACTGCTGCATGTCACTGGGAGAGTTTCCCAGACTCTTACTGGACACAGACTTGTAGCTGTACTCGTCATACCTCAACACAAGACAGACAAACTGTTGATTAGACAATCAGCAGCACGTCACGCTGCGTTCAGGGTCACCAAAACCTCCGTAAAGCTCAGCCCCACCAGGATGTGAGGCTGAGCTTTATGCGGTTTCTCTGACGGACTCTGTAAACCTCTGCCTATCGAAGCATCAGTGTTGATGGAAGTTATTTCACTTTCCTGATCCTGATTCATCCTGATGGACTGAGATCAGCTGCTCAAATCTTTAGACCACCAGGCAGAAATGAACAGAAGGAGGGAAGTTAGTTTGTACTTAAGTTTGATGATTCAGAACATAAATAATAAACTCAAAAGAGTCATAAAGAAAAAAAGTGAATTTCATGAACTATTTTCCCCCAAAATCCCCCTAAAACAAGTCTAATCGTGTGTGTGTGTGTGTGTGTGTGTGTGTGTGTGTGTGGGGACACTGCAGGAACTAACTGCAGGTACTTCAGTTCTGTACTTAAGTGTAATTTCAAGGATTCAGGATTGATAATCTAATACATGGAATATTAAACCAGTCACAGGGGATGTTTTACTCTTCCTTCAGTAACAGATCTGAGTACTTCTTCCAGCCCTGGACAGCCCTCAGTTAGCTCCCACATTAGTCTTTGCACATTTTCCCTTGAAACAACCTGTTTGACCAGAAGTTTCCCATAGATCCACACATGCACATCAATTTGGACAGTTAAGAATGTAATCAGATATGAAGGAATCACACTTTTTATTCCATGTAGACGAGTTAAACCGTCAGAGTGATGCCAGGGACCAACACACATGCATCTGTTAATGGAGTACATTTTCCACAATTAGCAAAACCAAGTGGCTGAAATCAAACTGGTCTAAAAACTAGACTGGAACCAACCACCAGAGATTAGGATTAGTTATTCACCAAAAAAAGAAAAGAAAAATCAGATTGGTCCCTGTTAGACATCAGCAGAAGGAAAGCAGCTGGACAAAGCAAAGCCTTGTTCCAGTAACCAAACTGGGGTTAAACTGGGCCATTTCTCAGGTGGAGCCAAAAACATGGCGTATGCTGTACCATCATTAAATATGCTGACTCAGATTCTATGTGGAAAAATTAGCCTGTTTATCTGGATATTAGTAATCGTGGGATGAATCCTTGAAAATGAAAATATATATTTCTATTCTCCTCATTTCTAAACGTCTAAAAAAAGTGTTTCTGGTTCGTTCTCGTTCGTTAATATGTTTTTATTCAGTCCTGGCTCACATCTCCTCACTAACAAAACTGCATTCAGCAGGTTGTCCAATGGTTCGTTAATCACTGTTGATTTTTCGCTGGATAACTTGAACTGAGCATCTGACTCTCCTGGACGTGGCGTCCCACAAGGCTCAGT
>NC_135083.1:1250000-1400000 GCF_051107435.1 Chaetodon auriga
TCAGCCGTGGCTGCTTCAGGCTTGTGGGCCCCTCCCTGGCCTGGAGGCGGTGGGACCAGTAGAGTGACTTCTGTTCAAACGTTGCCCTCAGCAGTCTGATCCGACACACAGCCTGATGACTTCAGCTGAGGCACAGAGGTGCAACTCACCGTCACTGATCCCACGTTTTAACATGTGCTGTTTTCAGAGGACACAAGAAGCCAGAAGCAAGAAGACTCGATCCAGAGCGGCAGCTCAGCCGTGAGCCCTGCCTGCAGAGCTCAGAACATTCCAGATTTATTACGACTGTGTCAAGGAGTGCTGTGTGTGTTGTTTTGCATTAGATTGTGAAGTTGTGTGTTGTGTAACACAGGAAGTACCATCGTACCGTCACTGCTCGAGCCACATGTCATTAACACAGTGAACCTCAGCAGCTACAGGCCTGACCGACCAGAGAGCGACTGGTTCAAACAGTCCAACATGACCAGTGACCAGCAGCACCGGGACCTGATTTAATCAGCGTCATAGATCTGCTCTGCAGGGAGATCTGGTCTGGAGTCGTCCCGTCTCTCTCTGACCCTCCAAATATGCGAGCAATAGTGTGAGAAAAGGGCCAATCAGGAGCCTGAAAGCCACCATCTAATGAATGTAATCTAGACCAGAGTCAGCGCTGCGAGCTTAGCACCAAAACTATGAAACATCAAGAAATTAGCAGATTGTTGCACCTGAATGCAAAAAACTGTAAATGAATATCAGGACAGACTCTTCAGCCTCTTCAACAGGCCTCCAGATGTGATTCAATGAATATGTCTGATCCCTAAATCCTGATCAACCACACCACAGAGTTCCAGTGACGTCAGTCAGAGGAGACTGGACGTGTGTCATGACTCCACACCTGCACCACCTGAACACACAGCTCCACCACCTGAACACACAGCTCCTACACCTGAACGCACAGCTCCACCACCTGAACACACAGCTCCACCACCTGAACACACAGCTCCACCACCTGAACACACAGCTCCACCACATGCACCACCTGAACACACAGCTCCACCACCTGAACACACAGCTCCACCACCTGAACACACAGCTCCACCACCTGCACCACGTGAACACACAGCTCCACCACCTGAACACACAGCTCCACCACCTGAACACACAGCTCCACCACCTGAACACACAGCTCCACCACCTGAACACACAGCTCCTACACGCGTGTCTGATGATCTGAAGGCTCTGGAGGGTTCAGTTCAGTGTTTCATCAGAAGCCAGTGAAGTGACCTGAGTCCTCTGTTGGGTTGTTCTTGTCCCAGTGAGGAACAAACCGGCAGTGTTTTTTGAAGGTGAGTGTCACAGTAATCTAACCAGGAGGAGATGAAACCAGTTTGTCAACATCTGACAGAGATAAAATGGATTTAACTTTGAATCTGTGGTAAAATTCTGTCCTTGTTAAACTTGTAATGTGGTTTGTGAAGATAAGCTCTGAATCCAAGGTAACACCCTAACGTCGAACCTGCTCACTGAGCCTCAGGGACAGTGATCCCTGCAGTGGATCTCCTCTCTCACCTCCAGCACAATGATCTCAGTCTTAAACTGCAGAAGGTTTTGGGTCCTGCAGTCCCTTAAAGGGCTGAAGATATCGTGTGGAGGTGAAACATAAAACTGTGCATCATCAGCATATGAACATTAATGCATGATGGGATCCAGCGTGAACAGATGGAACAATGAGGGGCCAAGAACTGAGCCCTGTGGGACCAGAAACCAGGTTTAGAGCCATCAGTGGATACAGAGGACGTCCTTCCTGTTAGCAGGACCAGATCCAGTCAGTGCCACAGACCAGCTGAATGCTGAGAGCTGAACTACGCAGCTGCTCGTAGACCTTTTCAGCATTTTCCTAAGAAAAGGGATCAGTGATTGGTCTGTAGCTGCTCCTCACAGACGAGCCTCAGTTCTTCTTCTTCTGTTTTGGTGTATTAATAACATGTTTGAAGGAAGAGAGGAAGAACTGTCACAGTATTCAGACATCAGGTCACAGACGGTGGAAACTCGTTTGGAAGTTTTTGTGGGACCTGGGTCGAGGAGGATCTGAGCGGCTCACCTGGTCTTCCTCAGAGTCACTGCAGTTAAGCCTGCGGTGAGGTCAGTGTGTCAGAGGTCAGAGGTCAGAGAGGTCAGCACGAGACTGAGCAAAGCACAGCGGCAACCTTTGAAGAGACTCCACGAGAGCTCGTTTCTGGGCTCTGATCCCAACGCGAGCTGTCCTCTGTGGTTCATGTCTTCAGCGTTTATGTGTCCGCGTTAGGACGACAGTCTGGGTGATTAATGATTGACGCTGCTCCTTTCACAATCAAAGGTTTCACAATTGAGTTCATCCTGAGCCCGAAGAGGCGGCTCAGGACGAACTTCCTGTTTCTCTGAACATTAATAACGACATTGACTTATTGTTTACGGACTCTGACAAAGGGCCAGTTCGGTTAAGTCACTCCGTCATTCTCCTTTACAATCAGTCTGTCTCTCCCCAGCTGACACACCATTGGTTCACTTTGTTACTGTACGACGCACCACAGCTTCCTGTCTGAACAGGAAACACACCAGTGACTTTGCTGTGAATGAAACGACACATTCAGTCACCAGTTAACACAGAAACCAGTTCATCTTTAACGCTGGTCGACCTCAAACATCAAAAACCACCTTAAAGTCTGTTTCAGATATTCAATCACGACTCAGCCTTCAACCCAGAGAACCGTCACGAGAACCGTCACGAGAACCGTCATGTTCTGAGCGTTCTGTTGGATCCACTGAATCATTCCACTGATCCTGAGCTGAGCCATCGTACTTCTGCGTCTTTTCCACTCATTTAAACTCAAACTGAAGGTATTTGGTACCTTTGAAAACTTTGAGACTCTCTGAGGATTTCAAACATTTTAAGAATTTAAACGTCTTATTTAAGGGTAGAACGGCTTCTTGATCTCTGAACTGATTTGTTGACAGAGAAATAATCAGTAAAGTATTTTGATTTAAGATACTTTTAAGCAAAAACACCAAATTTTCCAGATCTCTGAGCTTCTCAGCTGTGAAGATTTGCTGCTTTTCTTTTCTGTGTGACATTAAAACTAATCTCTTCACATTTAGGACGATGAGTCAGATGAGAGAAGCCGTCTGATGAGTTCACGTTTCTCACTGTTCACATTCTACAGACCAATCAGTTCTTCAGTTCACCCAGAAAACAGTCAGAACATTCACCGATTATGAAGTGAATCTTTAATTGCAGCTCAACATAATTTATCTTGAGACTAAATAAAAAAATATATCAGGCAGAATAAGAGAAAACACATTAACACACGAGGCTTCCTGCAGAAAACATCTGTCACAGTGTCCAGCTCGTCTGAACGGCTCATTCAGAGTTCACAGGCCAATAAAGTCGTGAAGACAACACGAGGAGATTAAAGAAGAATATCGACGTTACACCGAACAGACACACAAGAGTACATTAGAACAACACGCGCGCGCACACACACCTTAATCTGGGTCGCACACCGACTCACACTCCACTCTCAGGCTTCTAAACCACCTCTTACACCTTTGAACAGTCACTCACACACTTCAAACCAGCACACACACACACACACACACACACACACACACACAGCAGGTCCAGCAGCGGTTCCTGGTCCAGTCCAGCACAGACTGTTCTTACCTGTTCAGGTGAGCCGTGTGTCTTCTGCTGCTCGAACTCTACTGCCTCTGATGCTGCGTCAAGGTGGAGGCTCTTTACCTGCTGTTGATGACACTTGAACACCTTCGTGCTGACTAGGTTGGCCACGCCCCGCAATACTGGTGCATTCAATGTCTGTGGGAAAGAAGGAAGTTTGCGTTTCCCATCGCAAAGGCGGTGACTTAAACCAACATGAATCCGTGCGGAGGAAATTCAAGTACCAGAGAAAAATCAAGATTTAGGTTTTCTTATTTTACTGAAATGTTGAATCCATCAAGAAGGAAACAGGCGTCAAGAAAATGATTAATTTTCATCATATAATATCACATAATGCTGCTTTTGTGTCGCACTGACAGAAGTGGAAGAACAGGATGACACCTGGCTCCTCAACATTTTCCAGCAGCCATTAAACTCCAGTTTGAACACGTCCCGCAAATCCTGCAAGATTTCAGGGCCGTACGCGGAAAACCATCACGCAGAGTGCAAAAGCCAAGCCAAGAGGTTAAAACCAGGATTAAACATGCAAAAAGAACAAGACTTATTTCATCACTTTTACACTGAGTGAAGTCTTTTCACTTTGAGATACTTTGTACTGCAGCTTCACATTCATCTGATATTTCAGTTAGTAGAAACTTTACAGCTTAAAGTTTTGCAAACAAACATAATGAGCATATAAAACATGACTCACCTCTACAGGTTAAACCGACGGACATGAAATCAGCTCCACCTTCAACGCCCGCGCCATCATGTGCTGGTTACACATTAATGCAGTCATAACAATGAGTGGTGGAAAATAACCCAGTCACTCAACTTCAACTACTGCACTTAAGTACATTTTTGAGGTACTTGCACCTCACTGAGTATTTTCATTTTATGCGGATTTTACTGGTAATAGAGTATTTAATGATGATAATAATAATTAATAATATGATGTATTTTAGAAAATACACAGAGGGCCATGTTTCTACATAATGTGTGTACTGTTACTTTTGATAAAGTAGCCTGCATAATGCTAATAATACTTACATACCTAAGTAAAATGTACTTATTTCTTATTTGTCTAAGTCAAATTTCAGTGCAGGATTTTCACTTTTTATTGTGTATTTTCATATTGCAGTATTGATACTTTGACTTAAAATACTTCTTCTTCAAGCTTTCCTGTAATTACTTATTTTTGACCCTCGAACAAACAAACAAACAAACAAACAAACAAACAAACAAACAAACAAACTGTCCGCCCAGTTTGGTCTCAGCAGCTTCTGTTTGTCACCACAGGGCTGAGCCGTTAACCTTCATCTTCTCTGCTCTTTCCTCAGTCGTGCTCTCGTTGAATCCGTTCCTTGTCGCCCCCTGCTGGTCCCTCTGAACCATAGCATGTCCTTATATGGTTACTTCCCGACCTCCAGTCGGTCCCGCCTCCACCCGCGGGCTGCAGCCGGGGATACTTTCAGGAATCAGGATACAGTCGGCTGTGTGTGGACCCCACAACCTCCTCCAGGACGGCTCAACCCGGAGGTCCTGACCGGGGCTTCAAACGTTACGTTTCCCCGCTGACATGGACTAAGAGGAGCGGTGACAGTGAGCTTCGAGCCCGGGGTGAGTTATCCAAACCTCGGGCTGCTGCAGGGATCAGTAGCTTTAACAGGAGCAACACGCTGACTGGAAACTAACTTGTTAGCTTGTTTGCTAACTTTGCAGTGACGTGAGCTAACGGTTCTAGCCGTTCACGCCACTCCTTCATTCAGTCATGTGTGTGTGGATACGGGAACAGAAACAGGACTGTCCGGCTTTAAACTGCTAGTTTGGCATTTGAAGTTTAAGTGTATCGTGTCGAGGTGGGTTAAACTGTGAGGGTTAGCTCACAGAAGTGGGTCAGTTGTCTCGTTAAACCTCGGAGTGTAAGCTAACTAAGTATACCTGCCACCAAGTCCCGCTATTAAATGAACGGAGCGAAGTTGTTAGCTTGCTAACTTTACAGCTGTTTAATGATCTGTCTTTATAAGCCTTTATCTCCACAGTCCCTTCATTAAGATGTGTCTACTGCTGATGCGCACCGCTGCAGTTAAAGTTAATTATTTTTATAATTTGGGCTTTAATCAGCTAAAGTTTAACTTGCAGCTAGTTAACTGATCGGTGTGGTACCTTTACGGACGCCTCGTAAACTCTTGTTTCGTCTCGAGTTGTTTATAAACGTTCAAGTGGGTTTAGAGAGAAGTTAAACAAAGCTTTGAAATAAGATTTCTCTACTGTGGAATCAGTAGAGAAAATATGCTTCAGTTGTGAAATCAGCTGACTGTCAGTTAAAAAGAGGTTTAAAATAAAGTGTGAACGATTTATTAAACAAATATCACCATGATAATTCTGGTCATAATATAAGAATAGATGATGCATTAAAATGTACTTTCTGACTTGTCTGGAATAAATCTGACGTTATCACCAGGTGTTCTTGCAGCTGCTAATTTGTGATTTAAAATATCCTCAAATTGACCCATTTGTGTCATGAAGGTGATGATAATGTGGCCTCCCCTGCAGAAAGCCATTTATTTGGCCACTTGCACTATAGATAATGTGCATTGTCACTTTTCGGTATGTCAGCAGCCGTCCTATTCCTGTGGCTTTAGTTTGTTCAGATTTTAGTTGAATCTTTGTTTCAGCCCGTCGACGTCGGGTCACGTCTGTTCAGTTTCCTGTAGATTGAACTGTTGTCTCAGAGTTGGAGGGGAGATGAAGCTTGCTGATGACTTCCAGGTGTTTGTCCTGGTAAACGGAGACACCTGAAGACGCTGAGTGTATGACTCGAGGATGGTGTGAAGCTCTGCGGGTTGAAGCCTCGCTGTGCGCTTTGTTTTCCTGGCTGCAGGCTTACTCAGCGAGCCGCTGCATTATTAATGTGTGACATGGTTTCCATTCAGGGAGGCTGCCAGCTCCGAAACTGGAGCCAGCTCCGAAACTGGAGCCAGCTCGGCCTGCTGCCATCTCTGCCGGGTTTGTTTCGGGTGTGGGATCAGAGCGTCCGCAGAGCCGAAATGTGACCGGCTGCTTTTTTCTAATGACCTGAATTGTGGAAGTGACGCCCCGTTGATGCTCGCTGTGGGCACTGAAAGGATGCATCCACGCTGAATCACCCAGAAACATGTTCCTCTACCTGGAACGTCTTTCTCACAGCGATGTGCACCTCCAGCGTCTCCTGGAATAAATCTCTCTGTATCGATTTCACAAAGCTTTAATCAGGAAACGGCTCCCTGCAGTAAATATCTGGACAAAGGCTTCTCCTGAAGGCAGCGCCTGAAAGTGACTAAGTACATGTACTGAGGTACAATTTTGAGGTACTTTATGGAAGTATTTCTATTTTATGCTGCTTTCTACTTCTACTCAATGAAATTTTAGAGGCAAATACTCTACTTTTTACACAAAGCCTATAGTTATAAGTTAATTTTCAAATTAAAAATGTGCATAAAAAGCAATGATAAGCTTATAAAAGACGCGGCTGAGTGTTAAGCCAGAGGTTCCCAGGCTTCTGCCCTGTGACCTCTCAGAGAAAACCGTGTTTAGTTGGTTCCCTTGTCTTGTTTCAGATGCCTGACGTGAGAAGTTCCACTAAAGAGACGTTTCAGTTTCATTTCAGCAACTGTTCAAATTATTAATATTCAGTCCAACAGATTCCTGAAATCCTGCACATTGAATACTGTCTGACAGCTTCTGTGACTCTCCTGCTTCACCCCGTGATTCGTAGAAGAATGACATGAACTCCTTCCTGTTGGTCCTTCAGCCCGTCCCGTCTGCGGAGGCCAGGCGGCGTCATGGCGTCCCGGCTGCTGGACCGTTTGAAGCGCTCCTTGTTCAAAGACGGACAGGGGGCGGGACCTGAGCAGGAAGTGGGAGGCGTGCAAGACGAGGAGGAGCTCAAAGAGGACGGCTGGGAGGCGGAGCTGGAGGAGGAGGACGAGTGCGTGACTGATCGGCTCGGGGGGACACTGTGCTTCGACAGCGGAGGAGGAGGAGGAGGAGGAGGCGCGGAGGACGGAGCTGAGGCCGACGGCGAGGGCTCGGGGTTCGACAGTGACTCCGACTTCCTGGGAGAGTCGATGGAGGAGGGGCTCAGCAGCACAGGTGAGGAGGTGTTTAGACTGTCGTGACTCACAGGGTCGTTGGAAACTGTTCTGTGATGGTTAAGAATGATTGACGCTAGAGGTCAAAAGCGTCCTGCGAAAGGAAAACGAGTCCTCCTCCCGTCTTCAGAAACTCTCCACTAACACGTGTGTCGCAGAGTCTGGTCACCTGAGCTCTCTCTCACCTGTCCTGTGCAGACACCAGTCCTGTGGGCGTGTCTCCGGCAGCCCCCTCTCCCTCCTCCCTGCTGACCCGGCAGCTTCAGGAGAGCTGGAGGAACCTGCGTGGACTCAGCGGAGGAAGCCCCACCCCCACTGGGAGGCGACTGACGGACAGCTTGTTGTTCGAGGTGACGGACGCCAGCGTGGTGCAGGACGGCTCGTCCAAATATGTGGTGAGTTCAAACATGGTGCTGCTGCTGCTGCTGATGATGATGATGATGATGATGATGATGATGACGATGACGTACGTGACCACAGAGACCATTCAGCTGCTCTGTCTGTCTCCAGCTGTACACCATCCATGTGATCCAGTCCGGCGGCAGCGATAAGACTCCAGCCATCATCACCCGCCGCTACTCCGACTTCCAGAGGCTCCACGCCACGCTGCGCCGCAGCCATGCAGACCAGATGGAGCGCGTCTGTTTCCCACGTAAGTCCTCGTTATATCGTCTGTCTTCGTTCACGCTTTTAGGTTGTCGGTTTGAGTCCTCGGCCTTTGCTGTTTCCTGCTCGCTGAAGCCTAACCGCTTCCTGTTTTAACCTCTGCAGGGAAGAAGCTGCGCAGGAACTTCACGGCGGAGACGATCGCCAAGCGCAGCCGAGCCTTCGAGCAGTATCTGTCTCACCTGTGCTCGCTGTCCGCCCTGCGGGGGGCGCCGTGCGTGCGACAGTTCTTCTACCTGACCGACCTGCAGGCCGGGCAGCTGCTCATCAGGTAACACGCGCGCCGACACACACGTTCTCTCAGCCTCCAGCTCGTCTGAACACTGATGACGAGAGGAAAATGTCAAAATGACGACGATGTGACGCTCGCTTTGATTGGCTGTCACACACAGGGGTCACAGGTTTCTGCTGATGCAGCAGGAGAGCAGAGGGTTGAGTGATGCTTCAGGGCGACACACAGAACACAGAAACAATAAAAATGAATATGAATGAGTTAAACATGGAGCTGAGCCGCGATGAAGTGGCGTCTTAACGGCTCGTCAGGGTCTCGCAGACCAACCTGCCGAGCAGAGAATCACCTCGTTCTTAATCCTCTCAGTCTCCTGCAGAGTGTCCAAAAATAACCAGCTGTCAGTAAAGAACCACAAATAATAAAACTCATTTGATGATGATACTTTTCTACTTTTTCTTCAGTAAACATTTGACTGCAGTACTTCCACACAGTCGTACTCTGACTGTGGGGCTCTGTTACCTTCATACATTCATTTCTAAAGAGTTCACACGATGATGATGGAGCCCATCATCATCATCATCATCATCATCATCAGGTAAATCACTCCCTGTATTGACTTTCCTGCACTAGTGATGCATTTTAAATGAACCAGCCGTGATTGGTTGACCAGAGTAACCATAGCGATGGCTGCTGCAACCTGAACTATGAGGGAGTCGATGGCGTGACGAGCTCGCCGACAGTGTTTGTGTAATTCCTTTCACTGCCTGAAGGGGGAGACAAGCGAGTCAAAGAGTTCTTCCTCTTCCTCTCAGTTTGGTTTGTTTTTGTTTCTCTTCTGTCTTCTTCTCGTCTCTCTGATGATTAAATGAGATCAGACTTTCTGTTTTTCATGCGTAGACTTCGTCTCCAGTTTCGCTGTTTTGAGTCTGTCTTGTTTCGTTGAGGGTGGGACGCTACCAGGAGGCCTTGGGTCCGCTGCTCAACGCCAAGAGACTGCAACACAAACTGGGCTGGGCGAGGTACTATGACAGCCAGGCTCAGGCCCCGCCCCCGGGCTCCTCCCATTGGTTCTACACCCTGGTGGGGCTGTCGAGCTGCTTCCAGGAAGTGGACCAGCTGGAGGAGGCGCGGGATCACTGCGACCACGCCCTCCGTGTCCTGACCCCCGCTGAGACTCACACTGATGCTGAGGACAGGCCCCTCCCACTCGAAGATAAGCCCCACCCACTGACTGAAAAGCAGGACTCATCAAAGCAGCGAATGGACAGGCCACACCCCCTCCTGTTGCCGTTGTTACGGGCGGTGGTCCGGCTGTCGTGGCAGACAGGAAGAGACAAGCGGCAGTGGGAGGAGCTTCTGCGGCAGCTGGAGGAGCAGTGGGCGTGGCTCGACAATCAGCCAACCATCAAAGAGTTTCTGGTCAAGCACAACCTGGAGGAGAGCGAGGGGGAGGGCTAACACACACACACACACACACACACACACACACACACACCGCAGGGGACAATCACTCACAGCGTGAATGTTTGGGCCGCTGTGCAGAACAAACATCTGAGAGTTCAGCCCAAACATTTGGAAAAAAGTTGGCTAATATGTGCAATGAGACAAGAAGAAGAAAGAGGTCACAGAATATTTTGGGAATAAAGTCCTAATTTCAAAAAAATTAATATTTCAAAAGCAAAGTTTCAGATACTCTGAGGAAGAAGTCGTGATGTTGGAAACGCTGCAGCGTCTCTGTGACGTCTCATCAGATTCTGTCTCCTCAGCCTGGCTTCTTGCTCTCAGGTGTTTCTTCCTCACGTGGTCATCACGCTCTGTCTTTCTATGCATCCTCCACGAGCTCAGTCGTGCTTTTAAAGCCTTAACGCAGGTTTTTATTCCAAAGCGTGATTTTCTTCTGACTGCACGATAATCTGAAAACAGTAATAAGAGTCATAAAGGGACAATTTCAGTCCAGCAGACGAGACTGAAGTGAAGGAAAGACGCTCTCAAAGCACAGAGCTGTTTGAAGTGGAGGCGGCACAGCAGCATCACCACTAGATGCCACTAAATCGTGCACATCAACACTCAGCAGATCGGTCAGATGAGATGAACGTCTGGGTCTTCGCAGTGAGCTCAGTGAGCGCCGGCGTCCTCAGAGCCGCTTGAAGCTGCTTCGTGCTCTCGTAAACAAACAGTGTTAATCATCAGAGGTCAAACAAACATGTCGGCTGCTTTTCCTTCCTCATGTCGATTATTTAGCATTTTAAGTCTCGCATTGTTTACATTCACCTTCACTCACTTGCAGCCTTCTTCTTCTTCTTCTTCTTCTTCTTCTTCTTCTTCTTCTTCTCTGCCTTTGCTGTTACGTTGTTGTATTGTTTGTATTGTTTGTTGCTTTGCTGCCACCTGCAGGTCAGTGAATAGCGTGGAACCAGTAGCAGGACGTTCATGTGCATTTGTTTCAGTGCAAAGACAAACAGGCACCATAAAGTCATAGAATGCTGGTTTGAAGCTGTGCGACGTGTCAGAAACTCCTCAGAGTCGCTTCAGACGGCGTAAAGACGATGAAGCTCGATCAGATTAGACACTCTGCAGTCTGCACAGAGAATCAAAGAATTCAAAGAGACATGAAGCACGAATCACCAATCAGCACCTTCCTGTCAAATCTGAGAGAAGCTGTTTCTGAATGTGGCCACTTTTATCTCTTCCTCAGATTTCAGGTTAGATTTCGGAAACAAAGTTGTTTTACTGCACTTTTTAAACCATAAATCAGCCGATCGGGTGTTTTCACCTGCAGTGGACACTATGAATGAAAGCTTTGGTCATCATCATCATCATCATCGTCATCATCATCGTCAGCAGCACCGTCAGCTGACCCTCACATGGCTGCACAGACTTCATCCTGATCAAACTCTTCGTGTTTTCATAGAAACCTGCTCTTCAGACATGAATGTGTGTTTCTATGGAGAGCGGCGGCCTCGGCGGCTCTGCGACCTGCGGCGGGTGACTGAATGAGGGATAAAAATAGACGTGAGCGCTTGGTGAACATCTGACGTGTGGAGGCTTCTCTGGTTCCTCTGAGAGGAAGTGATCAGAACCACGAAGCTGCTGCAGAACGAGCGACGTCGTTGAGCCCGAGCGAGCAGAGACGTTACGGACGATGAACACGTGTTCGCATCAAGCTGCCCGCTGCAGGAACGTGTCCCATCACCCCTCCAGACGTGATTCTTTCTGCTCAGTTGTCCCCCCGCCGCGACGTGGACGGACCAGATGTGGCTCCAGCAGCCGAAAGCACGACGCAGCATCAGAAGTTCCGGCTCTGTGACCTTCAGCCTCCTTCAGAGCAGCTCCATCATCTGTTCGAGAGCGTTTTCCGTTTCCGAAACATTAAGGTTTTATTTATTTTTAGGCCGCATTCCTTCACATTGAGGTGTTTTAGTTTAGTTTTTCCCTGAGAAGCGAGAATCAGTCTGACTCAGCAGGTCTGATCTCCTCCGTCATTCGTCGTCACTGAACATCAGACCTGTCTGTGAGCTTCATGGAGCCCAATCATCTGATGTGTTCTGTCCCGTCTGAGCTGCATGTTTGTGTTCGTCTTCAGCGACTCTTCTGACGTCGGTCACTTCAGAAATGTTCAGAGTGTTTTGAAGCTGTTTGAAATGCTCGTTCAGAATTATCCTGAACACGCACATCAGGTAAAGTCACCTGTTCAGGTGAAGCATGTGATGCAGCATCAGACGCTCTGACCTTTCAGCCTGTGAGGTGTTTGTATCTTTAAAAAGCTGTTTTTCAGTCTGTTCGGCTGCTTTTCCACTGACACAAACAGTCAAAGGTGAAGCTTCAGGTGTGCTTGCAGTGGAGATGCGGCCGTCTGCGCAGGTGTAGCAGCGCTGCTTCATAGAGCGACGTACAAGTATATTTTATGGAATAAATTTGTTACAAACCGCAGATTTCTGTCGTTATTTCTTCATGTTTGTCACAGAAGGTTTCACGAAGCAGGAAAACGTCTGTTTGTGGACACGTGAACGTCGTCTCCTGCTCAGCTGATTCATTCGACCATGTGTTCGGTTCCTGAGCAGGTCTCAGGTCTGTTCTTAGAAGTAATTCTAATCCTCATCTTCATCTTCATCAGTCCGCCTCAAACTCATAGAAACATAGAAAGACGCAGGCAGACTGGAGTCTCATGGGTAATTTTATGATCCTAAATTTTCAAGTTACAACTAAATTGGTTCATCTTGAAATTGTGTTTGGCTCTAATTATTGCGATACCCATAATCCTCAGCTGGAGAGGTCAGCTGAAGGCACCAGGCACGTCAGAAAGCTGACTTCACTTTAATAATCACGTTCCAGCGTCCCAGTGAGTCAACATGCAGTGACACCTGAAACCATAGCAGCTAAATGGAACCCAGCCGTCGTTCATCCGATCACACCTGTGCTGTGACTGAGGCCTCCAACAGTGATTATTAGAGTTATCAGGTTTGCAGACTGAGCTTTAATTTGAAGCTCTGTGGTTGGAGTTGACTCTTCTTCTTCTTCTGCTGTCTTTTCTGCGTCTGTTTCTGTCGTCTGTGCTGATGACTCACCCCGGAGGGTTTCATAAACACGAACCAGACCTTTGCTTTCACAACCGTGGACGCCCGAAATACGTCCTCCTACTTTACACCTCTATTTTTATTCATTATCCTTCAGAGCGGTGACATAACGCCGTCCTCCGGGCGGAAGGTGGGACAGTTTCGTAGGACAGAAGGTGATTCGACCGCACCTGGTGGATGATAAAGATTAAAGCTGCTTACAGGTGGGACAGGACTGCTCAGGTCAGGTGAAGAGCTGAAGGTGGACCAGGTGTGGCAGACTTTCAGGGAACGCTGCAGTCGCTGCTTTGGCTCATTTCATCAGCCGGTCACTTAATTCAGTCTTAGTTTAAACTCGTCTTTCATCCAGCTGTGAGTGTCTCACGTCCTCGTTAAGTCCTGAGTGGAACCTCTCGTCTGTCCTGATGTCCTTTGTCCCTCACAGTTGCCGCTGAGTGTCTTTTTTAAGACTTTCTGTGCAGCTGTTGTAATTCCATGTGCCGACCAGCAGAGGTCGCCCCGCTTCAGCCACTGATGCGATGACGCAGTTTGCAGTCAGAGTCCTCAGGTCAGATGCAGACGAGCAGACAGACGGTGGACTTTAGTCTTTTGTCCCAGCCTGAAGACAGACTGTAAGACGTGTTTTGATGTTTTCTGGCTGAACTGTCTGAAATCAGCTCAGGACAGAAACATACCTGCGCTCAGTCCAGGTGCTTTAAATGTTACTGCTGCTGCTTTCAGCTCAGTCCCATCGTCCTCCACAAAACATCACCATGGTTACAAGGCCAAGAGCTGATGGAGAAACACCAGTTGCTATAGAAACGGTCACGGAGCAGGACAGAAGAGCCAACATGGCCGACAGAGGAGAGCGCTGTCAGTCAGTGTGGACGGTGAGTTTAGGATGAAGGAGTGAACAGGCGCTGATTCAGGATCAGATTTAGAGAGTGATCAGAGCCGGAGGAGGCGTGAACGTCTGCTCTGTGTGTGTGTGTGTGTGTGTGTGTGTGTGTGTGTGTGTGTGTCTCCAAACTCTGTCCAGTGTTCTTATTATTTCTGGAGCTGCGTCCTTTGAAGTCAGCGTTTGTTAGTCTGACGGTGCTTTTCTGAATGTTTTTCAAAGTTTCAGGCCGGATGGTAAAAATCATTTTAATCTGATTTAATGGAACAAGTCTGTGTTTACATCCTGAATTCAATCAAACGGAAAGAAATCACAGCAGTGTTTAATAAAATGATTTAGAGGTTCATAATTTACTGCAAAGTTTCTGGAAAAAAAAAACTTTTTCTGTAATTTGATTAACTTCCAGTTAAGAAATTCCAGTTAATTGGTTTTGTAATCTGTAAAGTATTTAGTCAGTGGACAGAAAGTCAGCAGAAAAAGAAGAAACTTGTTTGTATAAATGAACTGATATAGAGAATAATAAATTATTAATATCTCTTTGGTTTTAAATGGAGCTTTTCTTTTATGGACGTTTGTGTTTCCCCCTGTGATTTGTGCTGAATTAGAGGTTTTTCTTTTCAGGAAATTCCTCAGAAATAATTTCTCAAATCATTCCAATCATTAGGAAACTGCAAATATGAAATAATGTTATTTGAACATTAGAATTTAATGGAGGACAAACTGATGTGTTTTTTAATGATTGTACGTAACGATGTCGTGATCTGGAAATACGCTAAGTCTTAAATGAGAGCTCGGCCCTCGTCCAAACGTCAGTCTCTCAAAAGTAGCTTCGTCAAGTCTACGATGCCCCTGATGACATCATGGTGATGTCATCAGGGTTATTCTCACTTGACCTTGAAAACTTTTATATTTCAGACAGCCAGAGCTACAAACTGGAGTCTGAAAGCTGTTGACCAGGCAGGAGTCTGATGAAAGGCTATCCAGTTGCATCATGGGGAATGTGGGACTCAGTGTTTGTGGGTCTTTGACCAAATCCTTTGGACAGACAGCTGAAGACACACGAGGACGTTTGAAATGTTCACAGTTTACTGACAGCGTTTACATCAAAGGTCTGCTTCTGCCGCTCAGAGCAGCTTCCTGGACGTCAGGATTCATGTACATTTGTGAGGTCACAGGGTGCATGAGATCACAACAGAAATACAAAAACCCAAAGCCAGTCGCACGACGCTTCCTGTCTCATCACACACACACACACACACACACACACACACACACACACACACACACACACACTCCCTCCCTGACATCATACAGACACAAACCTGAGCACAATACGTTAACGGCGTGGTTGTACAGAAGGACTCAGTCCCTCAGAGCGGACCAACCACAGACTGCAGGCCAGTACGCCAACCAGACCTCTGATTATTGCACACAGCCCTGAAAGACACCAAGAGTCCAGAGCGCAGACTCAGGACCAGATTGACCAAACCTGAAGACCTCAATCATCTCACGAGCCTTCAGGTTTTCAGAACCTGAAAAGAGTTTCTTTAAAGACGTGTCTCGCTTTTTACTTTCCAACATTTATCTTCAAGACCAAAAATGTTTTACAGAAATCTTTAAAGTTAAGCTTGGTTTATGCTTCTGCGTTGCGGCGACGCCGTACCTACGGTGTACACCCGACGCCGTCACTGAGCATTCATAGTTCTGCGTCGAGGGAACGCGTTGCTCCACAATTCACCGCCAAGCCGCTAGGGGGGTGCAGCTGTGTCTTTGTATGGTTTTGGGGGGCTCTTGCTGCCGCGAAGAGGAGTTGTAGAGGTGGTCGTACTTGCGTACCTCCTCGATAATTCTTTCTTCGGCTTGGTCCAGTTTTTCTTGTAGCTCTCACCACAGAAACTTTGAAAATGGCGGTGTTGTTGTGCTGCGACCATAGGGCTGCGACTGAACCGGAGATTACGTTTTGAACGGACCAATCACAGTCCTCGACGTTCACGTCACGACGCATCGACGCGACGCGTATTCAGGATTTTTTGGAGGTGCACGTCAGGCTACGGCGTAGGGTCCGCGTAGGGGTCTGCGCAGAAGCATAAACCAGGCTTTAGATTTGCAAACCGCGACAGCCTCAAACCCTCTTTCATTGATTATTCGACATTGTGGGTCACTAACGTACTCAGTTTTCTTGAAGAAGTGAATATTTATCTCATGTCTGTGTGTTAAATACAGAACTGGAGACAGGATGTAGTTAGCCTAGCTTAGCATAAAGACTGGAGGCTGCAGGTTGACCTGCTAAAATAAAAAAAATACATCCAAAAGTTCAAAAGTCAAGTCAACACGTCGTGTCTCATCAGTTTAATCTGCACATAAATGTGACAGTTTGTGGCTTTAGAGGGAGTTTCATGCAGGAACTGCTTCTTGTTGGATGGCAGCAGCTTCCTGAAGTCTTGGCCCAGAAACGGCCCTGTACCGTCCTGCCAGACCAACGCCAGAAATAATTCCCCCTTAAAACCACAAACTGTCGTTTTTGCCTCTTTGTGTCAACGTTGAATTAACAAGGTAAACATTTTAATCAGCACCGTGTTCACTGGTGTGATTTTGGGCTGTGGTTGGTGCTAGGCTAGCTGCTAGCTCCTGTTTTCAGTTTTTATGCTAAGCTAGGCTAACTGTATTCTGATTCCAGCGTCATACTTAACACACAGACATGAGGTTAATATCCTAACTTTTCATTTGACTTTCATAAAGACAGAATGAGCACGTTTCCTCTTCTAAGTTAAGAAATATGAGGAATCACAGTTAAAACATGAAATTTCCCTTTTTAAGAACCCTTTTAGGTTCGCGTCAGTGGGGGCTACGTTTGGAGAAGGACTTTGGCCTCGGACGGACGGACGAAATGAGCTAAGAGAAATATCAGCTAGCTGCATGCTCACAAAGTTAATTATTTTTTCATCCAGCTCTTGTTTGTCAGTCAAATTGAGTCAGTCAGTTAACGAGCTGCCAGCCTGCGCTGGTGAATTGGCTCGTCCACGAGGGTTCATAAATGAGTTTCTATGCAGTTTTACAGCATCTCTTCCTCTGAGA
Source organism: Chaetodon auriga (assembly GCF_051107435.1). Taxonomy (NCBI): domain Eukaryota; kingdom Metazoa; phylum Chordata; class Actinopteri; order Chaetodontiformes; family Chaetodontidae; genus Chaetodon; species Chaetodon auriga. The sequence goes on from NC_135083.1 coordinate 1,267,231, forward strand.
TATACTTGTCAAAATAAAAGCTCAGGCTGTGAAATAACAAAGTCTTCACCGACTTCAGCACTTATGACACTTTGGGCAATCGTTGAAATGCTTGTTCTGTGCTATCAGGAGTTAGCATGCTAGGTTTAGACTGTAATAATAAAGCTTCTTTATGCTAACAGTTGATTGTAAACATCTACGTACAGACACTAGCATAGCAGGATGTTGGTGACAAACAGAATCTACTGGAGGCGAAATAAAGAATAAAGTATATAAAAAACTAATATGATTATAAAATAGACTTTTACATCATACAGTGATCATTTTTCTAGATTGTCCACAAACCAAAGTTACACAATATCTTTGGCTAAACACTACTAACAAGTTAGTATCAAACTTTATATTATCTTTCTTACACACACACACACACACACACATACACACAGTTTAGAAAAAAGAAAATTAAACATATTCATTCGACGAATTCAACTTCGTGACCTGAAAACTGTCTTCAGGCGTTCATTTCTTCCTAACTTTGACAGAATATGAAAATAAATGGACATCTTCTCATTTTTAACAAAATTGCATTGAACAGTTTCATTATATAACACATTATTACATCATAACGTTTAACCCTGATTAACATTTCTCAGATTAATCCGACCCTTTCTTTTCAGTAGTGCCTGTAATCATATTGGCTTGTTGCAGCCCTTTTGAGTCCCACCAACAGTATGAGACTGATGTTCTGCTGTTGTGATGTTGTACTCCTTCACTCTTCACACAGAACCAGATGACAGACTGGATTTAAGAGAATCTGATCTGGATCCAAGTCTCGTGGTTATTGAAAGATTAGAAAGTACCATCATTTGGCTGAATTTGCTGCTTATGTCTCATTTTGTAACTAACATGGTGTTGTGTGTTAACACTTCAGGGGTCCATTTCGTGTTTGCACAAATGTCAGGAACTGGAACATATAGACAATAACGTCAAGTCTAAGTCTGGACTTCGACTTTATTGATCTCAGTTTTGGTAATTCTTTCAATTTTTATTAAAAGAATAGTTTGACATTTTATGAAATATACTGTTTTCTTCCTTACTGAGAGCATGTATCCATTAAATAGGAAGCTACAGCCAGCAGCTGGTTAGCTTAGCCTGATATAGGTTGTTTGCAGATGATGTCACATGGCTCTTCTGTTGTGGCGTGAACTGCTGATGGAGGGCCAGAAGTGATTTTCTGCACAGGACGCTCTATAACACTCACTCAAAATGCTGATGTTTTGTGTCGTTTACAGTTGCTCAAATCAAATCGATCAAACCAAAAAACCAGGAGGCACTTTTATTGAGTACCAAAAGTTGAAAAATGCAAGAAATTGAACGAAAAACAGCAGAAGAAAATGTCTTGTTAACTGTCCACAGTTGGGAGGAGTCGAGTTGGCGAATGGTGTAACATTAGCTATTGTTTTAAATCTGTGGTGAAAGATTTAAAGTAACAGCTACAAACAACACGACAAACACTTGTTAAATCAGTGTGAAGTTTTTCATAAGACAGCTGAATGTTAATAACGTACTCTGTCTTGTTTCGCGACGATCCATGTCTTTAGCGGCGTTTCACTGGACCTTTGTGAGCGGTTAACCAAGCAAACAACGATAACGTAAACGTCAACAGTCATCTCGGAGCACTTTGGTATCGAGGTCGTGGACCAACCGCTAACAGAAAAGTTTTTTGCCTCCAAACTTTTGTCTGAATGAGCAGCTAGTTGTTTTATCTGCTGCCTCAACAGCAGCAAATCTTTCAGGTGAAAAATCGCTCGTATTCATAACGTAAGAGTCACATCCAACATATGTGATTTTCTGTTTGTACCTTTCTCTCATAACTTTATCTAAATTAGCCCAGTAAGAACTTCCCTCCATCTCTTCCACTGCAGTTTTCATTTCTGGCCCTCCGTCTGAATTTAACATCACGTGACTGAAAACAACCTATTTAACGTACAGACATGACTCTGCAAGAAAGCAGATATTTCCCAAAATGTCAAACTATTCCTCGAAATTTAATGTAGAGTGATGGTTTCTGACATGTGGGACAATCGGCCAACTTTTATTTGCTGAACAGATCTTTAAATCCACTAAATGCAGCAGAATACTGGGAAGCCGATAGAAGTCTTCTGAATAGAAACCCAGGTGCTGCATGGAGACTTGTGAGCCCTCTCTCATTTATGTACAGTCTGTCTGTGTCAGTGCGTGGAAATTGAAATGGTAAACCAGTCAGGACAAACCAGTGAAAGTGGTGACTAAAACAAAACGGTCTGGTGAAACAGCTGTTCGATCATAAAGGTGCAGAAATCCTCCAACACGCTTACAGTGAGCAGAGCGTCCCAACAGTTTTATGATTTCAGAGAGTCGACTGTGACGTTTTATGGCACAGAAACAGAAACAAAGGCAGTAAAACCAGACAAGGCAACCGAACCGATTGTGTGATTTTTCAGGCCAGTCGCAGGCGATCTGGTGCATGAAGAATCCGACCAGTTCATCCCGTGAGTCTGTTAACTCTGCAGAGTCTGAAGCCGAAGCAGCGACTGGCCGGAGCTCATTTCTATAGTGTTGGTTCAGAGGTCCTGGTCTGACTGTAGTGTTGGTAGTTCAGACTCAGTCAGTTTCTCCAGGGTTGGTTAGATTGTCAGATTCTGGTCATTTCATCTTCTTCTGCAGAGAGCTTGTCGGTAATTTTCCGCCTGAGCTCCAGTAGAAGCTTTGGCAAAGTTTTTCAGTTCTCCCATTGTTCTTATGATTCTCAACCCATTTGAAGAGATTTGACACGTCAGCAAGCAAAAGTCAGATCTTCCTATCAGACAGGAAATACCATGACTGAGATCGAGATTCACTAAGATTGCAGCATTAAGTCCAGTTTAATTGGGTTTTTGTAATCAGCTTCGTAAAAGCTTAAGTTGTACCAATTCCGTTATTGGCTCTATGTCAGAGTATGTTTTTTACATTGCAATGCAACATGAAAAGGACATCGGACATGAGTATAAACACAGCAGTGTCACACAGCTTTTACTGTCCTTTAGCTCAAATTTTGGTTGTCCAGCTTCACATTGAGGGTTGATTCCCTCAGGTTCTCACCAAACTGCCCGCATAAAAAAACATTTCTAGCTAACAAGCTTGCACATGATGTTTCTTGAACAACTTTTTTTTTTATGTTTCTGGACTTCTTCAAATAGAGATCTAGATTTCAGTAAGACTGCCTGATTAAATTAAGTACGTTTTTGAGCTTATGAGCTAACTACACTGCAGGTTTGCCAGTGAACAGCTAACCATCTGAGCACTAAGTTTGGTGTTGTGACATCGAAGGCTGTGGACCCAGTAGATTCTTGGACGACTGACAGTAAACATGATAGTGTCAAAGTGTCTTTATGAGCATCTGCAATTAACTGCTGTGACAGTAAACCTGTTAGCACAGGTGGGAGGCCAGGTGCTAGTGACAGGTAGGTTACTGAGTTGTGTTGTTTAGTGAGCTTGTTGATTGGCTGCGTTCTTAACGTACACGTACATTGCCTACAAATAGATACAGTGTTCAACATAATGTGATCTATATGTAGACAGACGCATGACTGTGACCTCGGTCGGCACAATTCCACCTTAAACATGAACGCGTTTTTCTGATTTGGTAATTTTAGTGCATCCGCCCACCTCGATGCACCTCGGATGAATCTGGACCTGAGTGTTGGTTTGAAGATTTCCATCAATGAGCAGAAACCAACCGTGGAATTGTGTTTCAGAGGTTTTCCCGTCAGACCGTTGTGACCGACAGCAGAGGGCTAGGACACAGCTGACTGTCACTCTCCACCCGTGTCCCATGAGTCAGCAGCTCCTCCACTGTCGTCCAATCATCAAGCAGCTTGCTGTTCCTCAGTCGGTTCTGCTTCATGTGGCTCAGTTCCAGCACCGTCTGAGATGACAGCGAACCCTGAAGCCCCCCGGCCTGCTCCTCCCCACCCCCTCTCCTCTCTCTGAGTTGCCGCGACAGTGCCAGGTGGCGTCTCCTTTCGGTCCGGCTCCAGTATCGCCCCGTCCATCGGCCATCCTCCCCTTCCTCCTCGCCTTCTCTCTCGCCCTCTCCTCGCACCTCCTCATCTGTTGTGACCTCACTGCGTTCCCTGGCCAATCGGTAAGCTCGGGCTCTAAGCAGCTGGTTCCTGACGGACTTCTGATTGGACAATCTGGAGCGGGGAGAGGGTGGAGAGTGAGGGTTTCGTTGTGGGGCTCCAAGTGTGCTATAGAGAGGCCCAGAGGAACCTTTAAAGTTGCTAGTGCAGTTCCCGAGAGTTTGACACCCACGCCAGTCTGACACACCACTGGATCCAGATCCAGGACTCTTAGAGAGGGAATCCTCCTCTCTGCTCCGGTTTGCACCCTGACTGTTTCTCAGTGCATTCTGATGATTGGTCAGACTGGTTCTGTCTATGCTGAGGTGACTGCTGGGGTGGCAGTTACTGGGATAACTGGCCCTGCTCCTCGGCCCCAGTGTGCTGCTGGCAGTACCTGGTTGGCTGTTCTGGAGTCTGTTTCTCAGAGCATTCGGATCTGGCATGTTGGGGTGACTGGCCCTCCGGCGCCGCTGTCCTTCACTCAAATCTGTTATTGTATGACTCCGCCCTGGAGCCTCCATTATCCCACCTCCTCCCTGCTGCTGCTCCAACCACAGCGCCCTCCGCTGGCAGGGCTCAGTACGACAACCTGCGAACAGAGAGAAGTGATCAGGTTCTGAGTATTACATTGAATTGCTAAATACACAAATCTCCACTGAGCCATTACAGCAAGACCTCATTGCCGCCAGTGCCGTAAAAACATGTTGGACCACCTCACAGCATTTCATTGCCTGAATGTAGCTGCTGCTGCTAGCTCATCATATGCCTGCCTGGAAACAGGACGATGCATCTGGCCACAAAGACCTCGGTGAGGTGAGTCTCAGCAGTTATACAGCAGTTTAAAGATTTGTAGAGCTTTACAAACCAGCAGAAGGTGAAGGTGGGGAGTGGTGGCGAGGTAAGGTGGGACTCCTCTCAGCTCTGTGGAAGTGAACTGTTGTGGTTGTGCTGTTGCCCACAGTGCAGCGGGATGCCTGTGGTCCTCCAGAATGAGTCACCGGAGTTGTCTCTGGGATGGACTCCAAATCCCAGCGTCCCCTCTGTTCTCGAGGGGAATGGCCTGAACGGAGGTGGTGAGTTTGTCGATGGGCGTGGTTCCCATGAATTTTATGCAGTCTTCTGTGCTCCCCAGTGCTGACACTGTGGAAGCCGGAGTCGCTGGGTTCAGAGGAGATCAGGGACTCGGAGGAAGAGGAAGAGCCTTGGGAGGAAGGGGTGTGACCTGGCAGTGATGACATGGCGTCTGTCTCTGCTTCTGAGAAGGGCACCCGGTGGTTTGGGCTGTCAGGTCCACATCCCAGCCCGCTGTCGAGCTCACTCAGGGGTAGATATCCAAGAAAGCGGTCAGACCTCCAAGGAGGATGGAAGTCAGACTAAAGAGAAAGAGAGAATTTAAATTTCTTATTCATATTTTATTAAGTTCATTATTAGGCATGTCCATAGCCTGCACTGAATCAGGAATCACATTTACAAAAGGGGAACGAATTTGAAGAATTTGTCATAGATACCGTTTCACAAAGTCTCTAAAGTTTCTCTTAAACTCAACAACTCAGAAATCTCTGGAGGACAGAGATCTGATCTTGATGAGGATTAAAAGAATACCTCAAAAATGCCTTGTTTAAACGCAAAGGCAAGATGGGATCTTTATTTATCCAGAAAACGGATCCGGATACAGAGCTCATTCTATTACCAGGTGTAAATGGGGTCAGACATGTTGCTGTGAAATGATGTGAATCATTGAAATGAGCTACCTGTCTGGGGAAGTTCTTAGGCTCCATCTCTTCTGTGTTGTAGCAGCCAACCAGACAGCTCTCTGAGTTAGGCTGGTAGGGCAACATTTCTGGAACCTGGAATAGAAAGAAGATCAGAATGGAAACTGGTGTAAATTGATTAGTGTATAATAGTAATCTGTAAACTGGATTGAATGCACACCAACATAAAGTACAATACAGAGTACAATAGAAGACAACACAATAATCACCTGGTAGTCCAGTCTGTCGAGGTGATCTAAGCTGTAGGAGACACTGGGCAGGTAGTTATTACCCAGGTGCTGGTCATTCGATGATCTGGGCAGGTAGCCATTTGGTTGATAGACTTCTGATGACATCATCATGTGACTATTGGCAGAGTATAGGTCAGGTGACACCGTCATGTGACCATAGTAAGGCCTGTGTGGAGGAAATGATGATGTTTGAAAAGGGGGTGATGGCAAAGAGACTTTATCAGGCAGACAGTGTTCAGCCTTCATGTGGGTCTGTTTATTGATCAGATGTTATGAATAAAGATGGTAAATCCATGAGATGGAAATTCCTCCATGAATATTTATTGTCGTCATCCACATGTTTAATCACAGCATGTGTTGCACTGACAGCTGTCACAGCAGAACAAGCTGCCACCCATGAATATTAATAAGACTTGATGCAACATCATGCTGACCTTGCGAACTGAACTTGCTCCCAAACACTCAAGTAAAGAATATGTTCTTCGATTTTAATCGTGGGTAGACAGAAGTAGACGTCTTGTTTTCAGACCTTTCTCTTCTGTACACTTTAGTCCATTCCAGCCTTTTTCATTCATTCCAAAACTCTTCCCCATCTCCCAAACTTGTACCTTGTCTTATACTTTTACCTCAGTCCCAAATTATTTCCCCACTCCATACCTTTTACAGTGGTTCCAAACTTCTAATCATTCATTCATTCATCTTCTTTACCCGCGCATCCCATTTCGGGGTTGCGGGGGGCTGGAGCCTATCCCAGCTAGCAATGGTCGCCAGCCGATCACAGGGCAACATACACAGACACACAGACAGACAACTCACACACTCACACTCACACCTACGGACAATTTAGAAACCAATCAACCTAATGAGCATGTTTTTGGTCTGTGGAACCAGCAACCTTCTTGCTGTGAGGCACGCGCACTACCTGCTGCGCCACCGTGCCGCCCAAACTTCTAATCCCTTTTCAAAAATTATTCTCTTGTCCCAACTTTTTACCAAACTCCTAACCATTTTACACCCAACTACAAACCTTTACTCTGTCCCCACTCTTTGATCATAGTCCTGAACTTTTAGATAATTTCCAGTTTTTGTACGCTGCAAACAATTGTTTACCCAGTCAAGACTTTTGACCTCTTTCCCAGCAGTTTGTTCTACTCCCAATTATGTAACACATTTTTTGGTCATTTACCAATGTAGGAGTCCTTAATCAAAGTCCTAAATTTTGATCTAAGCTGTATCCCAACATCTTGACCCTTTCTCAAACCTTTACTCCAGCCTGAACCAACTTAGTGCATCATTTTCACTCTGTTGATCTACTTATCCTGATCCCATTTGTTTACCTCACCTCTTACTACTTACCCACATTCGTAACACATGAGCCCATTCCCAAAGTTTCACCATCGTTCCAAATTCCTACTTAATTTCACTGGTTTTACTACAGTTACAAGCCTTTACCCAGTTCCCAGTTTTAACCCTGTCCCAACTCTCCCAACTGTTACCGCATTTACGGGCCTTTATCAATTATTTGGCAGTATTAATTTTATACTCTTTGTATATAATGTACGTGAGCCTTCTGTGTTTGATTTTATTTTGTGTCTTTTTTATTCTGTTTGTTCTACTTGTCCTGTTTTTACCTCTCCTTTTTATTCTTTGTTGTAAGGCAAGAGACAGCATGGGATAAATACAGCCATATCTTATTGTATCTTATCTGTTTACTCCAGACCTAATAATCACCTCAGTTAGAAACATTTTTCCACTCTGAAACCCGTTACCACAGTCCTAAGCCCCATTATTGTGTCTCCAACCCTTTCCAAAGCTTCATCCAAATCTGTGGCTTTTAGAATTATGAGTGGTTTTGGCACCACGGTTCTCTATTTGCATGTATTTACTCAAAGCCACTTAATGCTTCACACAAGAAGAATTATAAAATACTCAAACAAATAAGAAAAGCATTGCTAAGAATTCAGATGTTTGTTGCTGTCTCCTCAGTTTCCCCAGAACGACCCCAGTCACATCAGTCTGTCCTTGTCCCAAACTAGTCCGGAACCCTAACCTAAGCTCTGTAGCCTCTAACTTTGTACCACAAGCCTTGCCCTCCCCCACACCGTCTTGTACCCACCCTGTGCTGTAGCCGTCCCCCTGGCCTTCCTCCCCCTCCATCAGTCCCATGGCTCTCAGGGCCTCCCAGTGTCTTTCTGTCGGAACGCTGCACTCCATCGCACAACGAGACCGCCGCCTCCTGTGGCCGTGCCCCCTTCTTCCCTCCACCTGCATAGTGATTGGCTGGCCATACTCGTCCACAAAGTGCAGCTCCTCCCGGCGTCGGTGGTGAGAAGGATCGTGAGTCTTGGCCTGACGAGAGGGAACACGACAAGTAAGATTTCTGACTGTACTCACACATCACAAGGAAGTGGAAGTAAGAGGAAAGTTCATTTCTGTGACTTCCCAAAGATGCAGCTTTAAGAAAGTGTCAGAAGCAGGTTGGTTTGAAGATCTTCGATGTGACATATCCTGCTTCTGCTGTGTAACACTCAGGTGTTATCTGTAGTATTGATGAAGGACAGAGGCAACAGAAATACACAGTGGCAAAGTGGGAGTTTAGCCTCCAATACAAGGTCACTTAGTTCTTTGCTTTCTAACTTTTTGGCATGCCCGACTACAATTGTGTTACATAACTGGCCGATGATTCACACTCTCTTTATATAAAAAGACCAAAGATTGAGCCATTATGTGCGAGTTGGACCCAGGAAAGACGAATCTGCAGGTTTCTGTTCCAGCTGAACTGCAGTTGAAGGTGTGCTGATGTCAATTAGGGTTGGAACCACATTCTGCAGAGCCTCAGCCCTCCACGACAAAACTCGAGCAGTATTTTAGAGTAGCACATTTACTTCACTTACTGCGTGTTCAGAGTGGTCTGACCAAAGACCAAAAAGACCAAAAACAAGAGCTTCTTTGAATATGTAAACGTTTGACTGGGTGTCAGGAGGTAGAGCAGATCGTCCACCAATCAGAAGGTTGAGGGTTCAATCCCCGGCCCCTGCAGAGGTGTGTATGTGTGAGGGGTTTGTTGGTTTGTTTGTGTGGTGGAAAAACACAGCTCCTTTACTGAAGTACTGTACTTAAGTACAAGTTTAATGTACCTGTACTTTACTTAAGAATTTCCATTCTGTGCTGCCTGAAAATTCTTCTTCACTACATTGTACTTCTTAATAGCAGCATGTGTAATGTAATTATTCAAGGGTTCAACTAATTTCTTTTTGACTTACTGCTGAAATGACTGCATTAAGTACACAAATAATACACAAAAGATGAGGCACAACCTGTTATCGTAGATAAGATATGTTTGTTAATATATATACTAAATAGAAAAAAGTGTATGAAATAGAGCTGCTTTTGGGCTCACTTAATCATTGTAGAATTTTGGATTGCATGTGGTAGGTTATGATAATAGGTTATGATAATAAAATATAATGTTATGTAATATTGCACAGTAGGAAAAAAGGTGATATTGGCATTTATATTACATATTACATAATAACCTTAATTACTGTTTTAATTACCTTAATTATTACCTTAAACTGTTAAGTACTTATGGCAGTAAAATGTCAGGTATTGATTACTATGGATCATCTTCATAAATATACTGAGTGAGGCTCTAAGTTTACAGGAAAAACACAGAAGGTCTCAACTGCAAAATGTTAGCGTGCCACCATTCTGTCAACTCAGTACATAAAAGGACAGCTCACACCCTGAAGGACACTCCGTCACTACGCCTGCTGAGTCTGAGCTACGACCGAACTGTAAGTGTGGAGGTTTATGTGAGAACGTTAAGATGCAGTGAAGTTAAAGAGACTCGCTCTGAACAGCAGCATGATGTAGGTCAGGATCCTGCAGCAGCCCTCTGCAACCCCTGGACCAGTACTGGAGTCTTTACACTCTCAGTGCAAGGCCTGAGGCCAGACCCACACACACACACACACACGCACACACACACACAGAGTACACATTAACAGAGAAACACACACAGATACAGAAAGACGTGCACACGTACATAAACAACCAGTTCATACATGCAGAAGCAGACACACAGCTGCACACAGAGTGATGCGCTGCACCCTGGAGAAGTGTGTTCCGCTCTGCTGCACTTTGACAGTAACACAGGCTGATCTCTCTCTCTCTCTCTTCATGTATTTGCCGCTCTCTCTCTTTCTCTTACAGTTTTTCATGAAGCTTTGACTCAATTTTCACTGAGGCTCAAAGTGCAAAACTCTGCAGAATGTGACACTCCTCGTCCTCAGCACAAAATCACCGTTAGCACGCAAAATTAAAGAAAAGTATCAAACGCAGCGAGCTTTGCAAAACTGCACCACAATATTGGATTTGATCCTGTCAATTTAAGTTCACAGCAGTTTAAAATGAACTGATCTCTATCAAATCATCCCCTTCAGATCAAACAGAAAGACTTTCAGCCTGAATTCTGTTCAAGTGTCTTAAAATAATGTAAAGTAAGAAAACTCAAAACATCACATGTAGCACACAAGTACAAATAGTTCACTGCATGACGCATTCATGCAAACACGTCCAGCAATGAATCAGTGAATCGGTTCAGTGTGACTGTGATCTTCCTCGTGATCCTCCTCAGCTTCACTGTTCACCCTGCGGCCGGACGAGCGTGTTGATGTTGAATTTGATGTTGCAGAGTTTCATGAGAGCGCGCCGTGGTCGACGCCGGTTAAAGGTTGTGGTTACTGCTGAATAAATTGCGGTGACGAGGCCACTGATACACTCACTCCAGCTCAGGGAAAGACTGTAGTCACGGTTTGGCACGACACGCTCGTCCACCACCTCAGCAGCCACAGCCTCGTGTCTTTGGACAGACTTCAGGCCTGAGTGATAAAACGCAGCCCTCTGATTGGTTCAGCCTGGCTGTGCAGTGAGCTGCAGACGCAAGAGGTTCCAACAAAAAGTTGAACCTCCTCTTTTACTCTCTACCTCGATATGAAGGACTCAGTGCTGCTGCAGAGGCAGTTAATGTTACTGTTAGGTGTGTACTCAGTATTAATGTGATATTTATGGATCTTCACCTGCAGTATGAATCAGATGTGTTGAAATGTGCAGTACTGTAACCTCTTAACATGAACAAAGCACTCGCTCAGTGTCTGAATGATCTGTTCATCTCCATTGTGCCATATCTGTCAGGCTGGTGTATAACAGAAGTAACTTCATGTTAACAGTGAAAACAAGCTTCTACCCAAGTTTAAAGGAAAAGGCTGGAAAACATGTAGCTGAAAACAAAGGACGCGTCCGAAACAAAGACGTGACCCTGGACGGATTCACGCGCTCTTTGTGGGAGCTCGCTTCGGTGCGCCGAGGCTGAACTCGTATTCTTCCTCTGACTGTTGACGCTGGCAGATTGTGAAGGATTCGGGGAAAATAGATTGTGTGAGTGATTTGGATGAAGAGGAGAGTCAGTGAGTCACGTTTTCTTTTGTTCGCAGCAAGAGTGTCGAAAAAACCCTGAAATATTCTGCTGCACACATGATGATTAGAAACTGGTTGCTTCATTTTGATGCAGAAAAGAAGGAACGTTTGACGTTTCATTGGACTTACTGTGATTCCCGTAGGTTGTAGTCATCTCAGTCTGTTGGTGATTTGTGAGTTTGGCCTTGAAGGTCTGAAATCAGATTCTTTAGGTTTAGTTTATTGTTTCTAAGCAGTCGAAGCTGCTTTCTGCTCTGGTTTATCAGAGTTACAGCAGCTATCAGGATAGAAAATGTTCTGTACATCCACAGGCGACGCAGAGCCGTTCGTCCTGCACCACCACCCATTTGTGTCAAACTGTCAATGTCTGTACAATCAAATGACGCAACGTCCTGCTGCCTTACATCCTGCCAGCCTCACATCAGACGCGAGCGTGGTCCTCCCTCACAGAAAACACACCATTCAAACATTTACACGCAGCTTGAGCGACCACGATGGAAGATCCCCGCTGATCCTCGCTGAGACAAACCTCAGCTGTCACCTCGGCTCGAGGCGGTTTTTAATAATCAGACTCTACATAGTGGGCTCAGACAGGAAGTCGCATCATGAGTGGGTAGCATGGGTTGGATGGTTTGTTCAGGTGACTCCACTCTTATCAGGTTACACCTCAGGAATGTTTTGCACTTTGTCTCAGTTGTAAAAAGTGAAGCGGTGAACCTGTCGCATCTCTCTGAGCCTCTCTTGATCCTCCTCTCATCTCTGCATGAGGACTGACGTCTGCTGACTGTGTTCCATGTCTGGTGTGTTGTCTCAGAGATGGGGTCACCTCAGCAGCCATCACATCGGGTTATGATCTCCGTCCTCCGTCTGTCTGCAGTGTGTTGTTCTGTCTGAGCTCTGATCTGTGTGTGTGCCACAGGAAGTCATCTGATAAGGTGTTTGTTTACGTGCAGCGCGGCATCAGCGCATCGAGGATCAAACCTCCTCTGACACGCGTAGCCGGGTAATCGCGTGTTCCAGCGTTGGGAGACGAACGTGTGCCAGAAAACATTCGTCCTGCTGTCGTCGCTGCAGATTGTTCCGCTCTGCGTGTCTGAGAGCGTCGAACCGCAGCCAGTCGAGCCTTTTGATCAGCGAGGCGTTCAGCCAGGAGACGCGGCGCCAAATGAAAACGCAGCTAAGCTACGAGCTCTCGACACTGATCATCGCATTGGAAGAAACCTCAGATATCCACCAACAGCAATTACTGAGATGTGGCTTCACGCTGTAACAAGTAGAGAGACAGGAGGAGGAAACACACACTTTCCAAGAAAAACTCATTTGTGAAGCGATGCTGGAGCTCTCTTCATCATGTGTCCTGCTCAGGCTTTGTTCAACAGAATCATTGAGCCCAAAACCAAGTCGTCCTCTGCCTTTTGGCTCTCAGGCTGATCTGTTTGCTCTGCTGCTCATGGAAGTCCTGCCCGGCTTCCAAAGACACAAAACTGTTGTTTGTGGAAAAGTGGGTTGATATCAGCTTCAGCACAAAGTCATTAGGAACAATGTGATGAAAACTCCAAACTGAGTTCATTATCAGGTCATTTAAGACTCATCACTAAGTCAGATGTTCCCCTGAAATGTTCTGTTTTACACATAAATAAGAAACTTCATCAAAGGTGACACTAACAGCCAGTAATAAAGAATGTGCATCATTTGTGTAAAATTCAGTTGGACAGATGGAGTTTAGAGCCGACCACCATCGTCACCAGACGACGGCATTAATACTGGATGACTCTGCAAAACCCCTGATTACATTCACTGATGTGGTTCTCTGGTCTAAAGCCAAACCTGTAAAGGTTCTTGATGTGGTTCAGGTCAGAGAAGGATCCGTGCAGCACAGATGGTGAAGCTGATGATCAGTGATCAGTTCGCTGTCAGTTAACTGTCCGCCTGTGTTTTGTTCACAGCTGCAGTAACAACAAGTGTTCTGAATTTACAAGTCAAATTAATTCTTTTTACGTGGAACAAAAACACAAATCACACATTTGCTGTCCAACGTTCAACAGCTTGTATCCTGAGATCTGAAAAAACAAAACCTTTAGCAGTAACAGTTGCTGCAGCTCTGAGTCACACCTCCGACTGGCTTCCTCTCCACAGAGATGGCAGCTGAGGCTCATGGTTATTGTAGTATTTAGAGCTGTTTACCAAGACTAGCAGTGTAAAGCCGTGCTAATGTGCTAATGCTGAATGGTGCTTAGAGCTCAATGCTAACACGCTGATGTGTGTGGTGTGATAGTGTGCAGATCCTCGCCAGGCTGACGGTAAAGTCGGTGGTGAAGACCACAAAAACAGGCATTTGTCCATCTCGTATCGTGCCTAGCTTTAGTGGACCATAACACATCAGGTTAATCTGCAGATCCAGATCAAGATGAGACCAAACCGTCCTGTGGATGTCAGTTTTTGAGACACGACAAAGAAGGAAATGTGGCCTGCGCCAGACTGGGTTCGAAATGGCGTTTGCTACGTGCTCTCTCGCAGAAACAAGACTCTAAACTAAAGGAGTTGTCGATCACCTGCGCCCCCTGCTGGCCGGTTCAGAGCAGTGAGGATTCAGCAGTCAGTAAAACAGCTTTCTCAAAACTGGATCATTGCAACCACCAGAAGTCCTGAACGTCCAGTCAGAGAAGTGCACAAAGAATATTTGGCTGATGAGGCTAATAGTATGCAAAATTATCCATGGACACACACACACACACACACACACACACACACACACACACACACACACGACCAAAAGCATGATCACTTGCAGGGTTACACCTGGCAGAGATAATTAGCTCTGAACACAAAGTCCAGCTGAGGCCGACAGTCATTAGTCATTAGGTCTGCAGGCATTAGGTCACAAAGTACTGAACACGTTCAGATGTCGACCTGATGGTGGCGCTAAATGAAAAGTTACTACGGTTCATCCTGTGGGGAACATGAACACCTGAACCACATCTCAGGACCATCCATCCAGGAGCTGTTGAGATATCTGAGTCTGCGCCGAAGAGGAGGCTGAAAACACGATTTCTCAGAGAGATCGATGGAATCAATAGAAGATAATCGACCGAGACTCAAACCTGTGGAGTGGGTTGGTTTTATGGGAAACTCGTTTGTTTGTTCAGGAGCTCTGAGATCTCGTTTGTTTGTTCAGGAGCTCTGAGATCTCGTTTGTTTGTTCAGGAGCTCGGAGTCATTAAAAGAAGAATTTATAACGGAGAAAAAAAACTGGTCACGATTCTGTCAAACTTTTCAGTTCAGTGAAAACAGCAGCTGGACATTTAACTGTACAGATGAATGAGATGAGACTGATGAAGAAAACACACACACACACACACACACACACACACACACACACACACAGATATAGCCTTTAGCCTTCAGTCATCAGAGCTTCTCCTTCATTTATTGTCTGGGTTCACTGTTATTATGTGGGATATGTGTGTGTGCGCGCGCATGCATTCTTCTGTGTGTGTTTGTGCATGTGTGTGTGCATGATGCATGTCCACAGTGATCTAACAGACGAGGTCATCTCAGCAACCATCACATCTGGTTATCTACTCTCTCTCTCTCTCTCTCTCTCTCTCTCTCTCTCTCTCTCACCCAAAAACACACCTGCAGGGGGTCACTCACCTTTGTCCGAGTGAAACGACAACCCATCCTGACTTTTCCTCAGACAGAAAAATGGAGGAATAAAGGCTGAAAACAGAAACGAAAGACGGAGGAAGAGTAGGGAAAGAAAGATGAGGAGATCAGATGAAAGAAGCTGCAGAGGAGAGGAAGGAGGTTAAAAAGAGAGCGAGAGAATAGAAAGAGAGAGAGAGGGTTTGATGAGCCTCGTCCGCCCACCAGCTCACATCTCCAAACTCTGATAACCCACAATCCTCAGCTAATCAGCTCTCCTCCTGCACCGCAGAGCAAACTACAGCTCCCATGATGCCGCGGTGTAAACAGCAGCAGTGGCAGCAGTCGGTGGGCAGCAGGTCCATCGCATTAAACCTCTCTCTCTCCTCAGGAATCAGACAGCAAGACGGGCGAGCGAATGGCAGCAGCAGCACAGAGAAGGGCGAGCGAGGCAGAGAGGCTACTGAGAAACAGAGAGAGAGAGAGAGACAGAGGTGTGAAGAACAGAGCTGTCCCCATCTGACAGTTTCTTCTTCTTCTCTCTTATTCTCCTGTCACTCTCTCTCTCTCTCTCTGTAGCTCTGCTCCCACCAGCCAATCACAGAGCCCGGATGCAAGGAGGAGGGGAGTTGGATGCTCTGATTGGCTGAGAGCGGCATCAGTTTGAGCATCCATTCAGGGTTTTTCTCTCTCTCCCTCTCTCTCTCTCTCTCTCTCTCTCTCTCCCTCTCTCTCCCTCTCTCTCTCTCCCTCCCTCTCTCTCTCTCTCTCCCTCTCTCTCTCTCTCTCTCTCTCTCTCTCTCTTTGATCCATCCTTCTTCTTCCTCCTCCCATCTGTTTTCTTTACACCTCCATCCGTCTCAAAATGCCTTCCTCCTCCTGCGCTTTCCCCGGTGTTTGTGCCCCCAGCCTCGACTGATGCTGATATCCTGCTGTGTGTGTGTGTGTGTGTGTGTGTGTGTGTGTGTGTGTGTTCAGTGTTGACATAATGTGCGTTACCGTGTGATTTAGCTTTTTATGTTTCAGGTGATTCATGATTTTCACTCTAAAATGAGACATTCAGTGTTCGTCAGTAACACTGTGTACTGTGAGTACATGTACGCACACTGTACATATCTGGCTGCTAATTATTGCAGTACTCAAAATATTTCATTCGTTTCAGGCTGATAAGATAAAAAACGCTCTCAGCTTTTCTTACATTTTGAAGAAGGCTGAATAGTTGACAAAATAAAGCATGATTTTTAAAATTAATCAGATTATTTAAAGTCGTTTTGGAGACTTTTATTTTGGTGTCAGGTGGGACTTCAGTGTTTTAAAATATACACACCATGTGATGTTTCTTCAAGCTTCACGCTCAGAACATCCAAATGATCGGAAACAGTGAATTCATCTGAATTTAGTTACTCACTAAGAACAAAAGCCTGAGTTCATGCAGTCTCATTCATGGACCCTGAATTATGCAGAACTTTCAAGAGCTCTCAGAGTTATAAAGCTGCTCTGTTAAACGGTGGCGATGAAGAAAGATGATGAAGATTGTTGTGGTGAGTCTTCCTCCTGAGAGAAGAATGAGGTTGATTACAGAAGAGTGAGAGGAAGAGTTACGCAAGTCAAATTAATGCGGCTTAATGAAGCTCCGCCGACTCCAGGGAGACCTGAACACACCAACACACACACACACACACACACACACACGCTAACACGAGCTAACATGTGGCACACACACACATTAACATACAGACATACATGCCCACAAATATAAACACAAACGAGGTCATCAGGCTCCAGGTAAGTCCGGTGTTCAGCCTCCGTCAGCTCCGCCTCGGCCTCCAAACGCTCCGCTGCCTCCAGCCGAGAGTGAAACGTGAAGCTAAACGTGAGCTCAGGTCATTTCCTGTGCTTCAGACACCGTTCGTATTCTCTGTCGCACAGTAAAAATATATAACTTGATTATTGCAGCTTTAAAACCCGTCACACAAACTAACTCTGTACTCAGATCCTGTACTTAAAGTACTTATACCACAGTGTTGCACGTAAGAGTCCTGCTTTGACTCCAGTAAAAGTATGTAAGTCTAATCAGGACAGTGTTCTTGATTACTACCTTTATAAAACAGCTGTTATAAATAACTCACCAGCCAATAAGAGACGTGCCTGAAGTCCAAAGAGTCAAACTATTTTTGATTTCCGTGAAACTGAAAGGTTTCATCAGTTTTTCTTGAGAGACGTTCGAAAAGCTTCTTAAAAACAGAAGAATAAACTGAGAATTAAGTCAGAAAAAATTCAGATTAAACTCAGATTAAATTCAGATTAAACTCAGATTAAATTCAGAATAAACTCAGAATAAACTCTCAGCATTAACATCTTGAAATTCTTTGTTTTTTGGACGTCAGACTTAAAGAAACTCAGTTTGTGATTAGAAAACCTCCAGGAGGAGAAGAGGAGTGTGGATGGAAGAGGAGGGGGGGGGGGATGGAGGGATGGGGGGGGCAGCCAGAGGCCACGTCAGTATTCATTGTCTCTGGCTTCACTGACTCCCCCCTCCTCCTCTCTCTCCTCCCTCTGCTGTTCTTGAACTTTCTCTCCCTCCGTGTCACTTTGGAACTCAGCTCATTTCTCCATATTTCCGTTTTTCCACATCTCTCTTCTTCTTCTCTGCCTCCGTCCCTCTGACCTCTCCTGTCTCTCTGTCCTCCAACACTTTGTCTTTCGGTGCAAACACACAGCCGTCCTGCCAGGGGGAAGGTTGTTGGTGCTGAGCTCACCTGAGGCCCTGCAGAGCTTCACGCTCCTCTAAACCACCATCACACACCTTCTCTGAAACCTCTCTGGACTGTGACGCTGAAGAGGACAGGAGCCTCCTCCAGGAGGAAACAGGAAACACACAGCTGAGAGTTTGACTCAGTTAGGAGTCATCACAAACCTGGAACATCACGTGAAGGAGCGCAAGCAGCTGAAGGATCCGCTCAAAGCCTGCGGATCCTAAATGGACCTTGGATTTGGTTTCTTTCTTCTGCTTCATTGCAGTCCTTTAAACCTGCCGACTCTGCCGATCCCAACCATCTGTGAACACCACGGGACAAAAGGTGAAGCGCGGCCTCGGGTTCAGCATCACCCTCCGGACAAACTTCACGCTTTTCTGGACGCTGCTGAATCTCAGAGCAGCGAAGTTAAAACCGTTTTCCTTTTTGTCCGTCCGGCTGATTTGTTTTCTGGCCTGTAACGACCTTCACAGCCACTCGACCCACTGAGGACTTCATGGACGGTTTCCCCTGGAAACCCAGACTGCCTCGTCTCATCAGAGACACATAAACATGTACACATTTACAGCACTGTAAACGCGCGCGCACACACACACACACACACACACACACACACGTCGGACTCTTGTGCACAGAGTGAAAGAGTGATGGAGGAGATGGAGGACGAGACCAGAGCGACGCTCACGAGAGGAATACAATCAGACAGATCATTTTAATAGAAGAACGGAAATGCTGTTTAGCTGCAGGGAAGAGTCGCACACGCACACGCACACACACACATGCGCACACACGTGCACACACAGCCTCTCAGTTCGCAGTAAATGCAGCACCAGAAATAGCCTGAGAGCAGTGAGAGCAGTTAGCAATGAATATTTCAGCTCCTCTCTCCCTCATTTTTAATCTCTCTCATCCTCCACGTTTGCGTTTTTCTATTTCCACCTCCTTAAACTTTTAATCTTCAGTCTTTCCATCTCCACCTCCTCCCTCTCCACAGTCAGACCGTCCTCCTCTCTCCTCCTGCCTGCCCTCCATTTCCACAGCTCTCAGTGCGGAGCAGTAAACGAGGAACCTCTGTCATTAAAATAACCAACACCTGCCGATAACAACGTAATATTTAATCGATTAATCGGCGTCACAGCTGCTGTGATTGGACGAGCAGACGAGGCTCAGGCGCTTTATTTCTTACAGCCACGTTCGCTGTCCTCACTGTGTCCCAGAGACAGGAGGCGCTGTGAGCCTGTGATTCAGGAGCTGCTAGTAAATCCTCTGGTGTAACTTTGATGTGTGAACACACGACGCTCGTTAGTGCAGCCGTTAACGTCAATGATAACCACTTTAGAAGCACGATCACGAGGACAGCCGATGAAGATAACCACTTTATTTTGTCTGTCACACATTGTTGAAGCCTCATATCCACCTCAGAAAAACGTCTAGATATGAAGCTTTTACTTGTAATACAGTGTTTTACACTGTAGTACTGCAAAGTTTACTCCAGTAAAAGCTCAGAGTACTTCTTTCACCACTGAGCATCAGTTCCTACATCCACACTGATCTGACAGTCAGCAGAATGATGAGACACTAAATCAGTGCTGGGAGGAAACGTCTTTGTTCTTGATGAATGACTTGCAATGATCTTAAGACAATGAGATTAAAATGATATATCATCGCCGCTGCGGTCGCTGTCGTCTTTCATAAGAGGCAGAAAACGAGTCGTCTGAATTCATCCTGCAAGAGAAGCATCACGTGAACGAAGACTCGATCAGGACAAACGGACAGAGTGGAGGATTCACTGTCAAAACGAGGAAACACGGTTTATTTCTTTATTAATCTTATATACAGACATTTACAGCAATCTTTGCTAAAGTAAATGAAGATCGTTACGGTAACTTCCTGTTTTCTAAGACAGTGTAACAGAGATATGTCAGTTATTAGAGACTCTGTCCAGTTGTAGTTCCAGTCTGAGTATATGAAGTACAGTAGATATACGAGTATTTGCTGAAAGAAGAAGCAGGGTCGTCAGTTTGACACAACAAACACGCTTCACAAATCATCTCCTGCATTTACAAAACACTAAAAACAGAGTTTGGCCGGATGTTTCGGGGGTTTGTCCACATGAGACGGAGCTGTGTGTTTGAATCCACCGTCCACCGGCGGACATGAAGAGGGTCTGAGAGGCACTTCAGCTCTTTTTGGTTTTCAGTGCAAAGGCTCTGCAGCTCCAAACGGCCGAGTGCGTTTACACAATCCAACAGTTTAATGTCACAAGCAAACCATCGCGCTTCGTCTTTAGCACATTTCTGGCTCAAAGCTTTGGTTTTACTGAGGGGAAAGAAAGCGTCGCCTTGAAACACACGGCGTGATTTAGAGAGCGAGACGTGAACCTCCTGCAGACCTGAAGCTCCCAACATCAACCTGTTTTTGTTTACCTGAGCCTTCACTCAGAGTGGATGTGGGGTATGATTAGCCTAGCTTAGCACAAAGACTGGAAGCGGAGGGAAACAGCTAGCCTGGTTGCAGAGCTCTGAGTCTGGTCTCACAGACGGTGGTTTTGCATTCTTCGCAGCTGCACGTTGGAGTGTTTTTGAAGTTGAACTGGGCGGAGGCAGGCTAGCTGTCTCCCCCTGCTTCCAGGCTTTATGCTAAGCTAAGCTAAACACGTCCAGTTTCCTGAAACAGGACAGGAACAGGAAATGAGTAAACGCTGATCATTTAAAGCTGCTCATCTTCCTCTCAACTAAAAACCCAAAGAACTGAAGCTGAAACTGTTTCCTTCACATCAACACAACATTTAGTGCTCACTGTTGGTGAGATCTTTGTATTCCAGGCAGGTAGAAGCAGGTTATGCACACGTTACGTGACCCAGATCTCGGCCCAGACTACATGCAGATGTTGTGAAAATGGCATCCGTTTTCTGATGAGTGTGAATTATTAATTGACCCATATTACTCTGCGGGGGGGGGGGGGGGGGGGGGCGGATTAACGAGGCGATGTGCAGTCAACACAGGAGTGATGAGGTGAGCCTGAACTCGTTCACTCCTCCTCCTCCTCACAGCCTCACAGTCAGGATCCCAGTCAGACAGGCTAACAGGAGAGACGGTGAAGATACTGAAGCAGCGTTCAGAGTAACTTTGTTCTTCTGGTATATTTGTGCTGTTACGTCTCTCTCGTCCTTTCTCTCCATCTTATCTGTAGTTTCCTTTCTCTCCTCCTCTTCCTCCTGCACCTCTCCTTCAACCTCCTCCTCCTTTTTCAGTGTTGTTGAGGGGACCTTTGGGGGTTGGGTGCCCGGTGCAGGGGTGGCTGGTGGTTGGGTGTCCTCAGAGTCCAGTGCGGAGGTGGTGGTGATACTGGGAGTACTGGCAGTAGTGGTGGTGGCAGGCTGGACGTACGGCTCAGTTGTGGCAGGAGGAGGAACGAGCTTCTCATCTTCCTCCTCTGCAGGCTGGAGGGAGGGTTCGAATGTTGATGGAGGAGGGACAATTGTCCCCTCCTCTTCGTCCTCTTCCTCTATGTCCTCGTCGTCCTCCACCGTGTCAGCAACTGGAAATCAAACAGAAGGAAGTGATGTTTCAGAAGTGTGTCATGAACTTCAACGATTAGAAATTAAATGTTTAATCTATAACATGTCAAGAAACAGTCCAAAATGTTCTGACAGCCCAAAGCGTGTTCAGTTATTCAGTTTGCAGTCAGACACAAGAGAAATGCAGCAGATCTTCATGTTGAAGAAGCTGCAACAAGGTTTGTTGATAAATGACTTCAAAGATTGGTTGATTGTTGAATTAGTCGGTGAATACGTGTTTGTCTCTGCCCTCCAGAACGACGCCCGGCAGCAAACTGAACCTTTCAAAGTGTGACTGAAGCGTCTCAGCCTGGTGCTGGATGTGTGTCTGCACAGAGGAGGAGGTGTAATCAAAGCGTGTCGCACCGCAGAGGTTGTTTTCACACTTCTGGAGGTTCTCTGGACATCTGGAGCACCAGTCGCCTTCGACGTACGGCCTCTCGTCTTCATAGTTCCCCCTGTTTAACACGCACACGTCAACAACACACTGAGCAGAAGTCTGAATATCATGAAACACGTTATGATTAATAGCCTGAAAACCTTCATCCATACACACACAAACACAGTGAGTCCTGTCCACAAGGGGGAGCTCTTGTTCCAGCAGAGCAGGGACTGTGAGGTACAGTGCAGGTGGCAGCCGAGGCAGTATCAACAGTAGTACCAGTAGTACTACAAGAAGTAGCTGCAGTTTTAGTTGCACTAGTAGAAGTAGTAGTACCAGTACTTCAGTTAGTAGAAATAGTACCACTAATGGTAGTGGCAGACAGTACGAGTTGTAGTAATAGTTCTAGTTGCAGCAGCAGACATTGCAATAATAGTAGTAGTAATATAGTGGTGGTAGTAGTAGTAGAAGGAATAGTAGTGGTATTTTATTAGTGGTAAAGTTTACAGTAGTAGAAATATAATGTGCTTTAGTAGTAGTAGTAGTAGTAGTTGCAGTAGTTCAGTTAGTAATAATAATAGTAGGCGGATCAGTAATAGAAGCAGTGATACTAGTTTTAGTGGTAGTATTAGGTAGTAGTAGTTACAGCAGCAGTAGTAGTAGTACAAATATTAGTGACAATACGAGTAGGTAGTAGTATCATAGTATTACATAGTACATAGTTCCAGGTAGTAGTAATAGTACTGTGGCAGTAGTAGAACAAGTCATGGTAATAGTACTAGTACTGTAGTAGTAGCAGTACTGACGCTGGGTAGTAGTTGCAGACGAGGAAGGAGACTCTCTCCCACTCCAGTCCCTCCATGTTGTTACAGAGATGGAAGGCACAGCCGACTCTGTGTGTGTCTGCCCACACCATCTGTAACACACACACACACACACACACACACACACACACACACACACACACGGTTCGGATCACATGACATACACAGGCGTGTATTAACGTGTGTGTCGTCTTTGTCTCTGACCTGTGTGTAGTGTCCACACATCTTGTCTTCATCACAGCTGTTGTTGTGGAAGTCATAGTCCAGGTGTTCTGCAGGAGCCAATTACATGACAGTACATCGCAGTACTTTATAGTACATCACAGTACATCACAGTACTTTACAGTATATTATATTACATTTAACCAGTGCTGGAAAAAGTATGCTGATCGTTTATGTAAGTAAAAATACCTCCAAATGAAAATACTCCATGACAAGTCCTGCGTAACAGTACAGAAATGGTATCAGTGTACTATAAAGTACTATATGTAGAAGTAATATAAAGTTACATAAAATGAAAGTACTCAAGTCAAAGTAAAAGTAGCTAAATATGAATGTAAGCGCAGTATTTGAGTAAATGTCCTCAGTTGTTTTCCACCACTGGAGACATGCAGAATCAGAGTACACAGAATACTGTGTAGAATACTGGATGTGATTCTGTGGTATTAGTCCAGGTTATCACCCCACGTGATGTCATCGATCGACTGTTTTTGTCTGGTTATTAATGCTAACGAGTAGCCTTTAGCACGTAGCAGCGACACAGCTAACCTGCAGATGCATGACTTGATATTCTGAAGTTATTCTTGAACTTTTTTTGGCCACTTTGATGCAGAAGAGCTGAAAAACAGAGAACTTACATGATGTAACCTGTTTACGAGTCATGTTTCATTGACTTTTATTGATCTGCCTTTTATAGGAGACAGTCAATAAGAAAAGGAACAAAAGGTGGAGACAAAGAAGAGAACTTGTCCTTATTTTGACATTTTGACTCGTCATCGTGGGAATAATGGCGGCTCTGTTTGGTTCAAGTGTCTCAGTGAGCGATGGCGGCGTGACAGCGAGCCAGCAGGGACAAAAACTCCGAGACTGAAGCCGCTGAATGAATTCACTCGTCGTTCAGTGTTTCATTCTACATCTGTGGTTTTTCTCTTTGTGTTACATGTCAAAGAGTTCTGCTGTGAAAAAGGCCGTCTGTGTCCACCTGATGGACGTTTGTCCAACCTTCACCTCCATCGGCTCTTTAGCCGCTACATGTTCTGCGTTCTTCGCCTGGTAGTCGTCGTCTGTCTGCCGTCTGGGGCTGAAGCTGAATGCATAATGAAAGAAATGTGGACCAGGTCTACAAACACACCCTGCAGCCTGATGAACCGACTCACCCAGAAACCACTTCTCCAGGGCCTCGCGGAGGTCCAGAGGCCCGGTGCCGGCGAACAGATTCTCTCCGGTGTCCTCCAGTTCTGGGTTGTGGTTCCAGATGCATTTAGCAGCGTAGCCCTCTGCGATCACCTTCAGGCTCGAGTCCCATTTCTGCAGACACCAAGCAAAGTTATTCAGAGCGGAACCTCCTGCCTAAATCCTGGACCCTGATCAGACAAACCCAGCTGTGGACTGAAGAACCAGACGCTTTTTCAGGAGATCTCTGGTGTAGAACTTTCTGGCCATGAGAACGAGAACATGCCGATGTTCTGCAGGCATAATTACTCCCATATCCACCATTTTCATAACAGAAAGATGTGTGATTTTAGCATCAAGTCAAAAAATGTGATAAATGAACTGTGAGTTGAGCTGAGATTAAACCCTGACTAAGTTTCCTGACGACTGAACGCAGCGTCTGCTGTGGGTCCAGCCGATTAAACGGGAATTAACAGAAGAACTCAGAAAGTTTTCTCGTTTTCCGTCGTGAATCTTCTCACGTTGTCTCGCACAGAGAAGCTGAAGTTCTGCTGTCGTTCTTCACATGAAAGCTAACGCAGCTTCATTTGATGCGTACTGTTCACATAGGAAGCGTGACAGTTCACGTCCCTGCTGAGTTTTCTTCCTCCACATTAAACCTGCTTCTAATTAGAGTTTTAATGTGTTATTCTATTGTGAGGCTGTTTGTGATTTGTTCTTGATTTAAGGCCTGTCAATAACTCTCCTCTCAGGGAAAGTGATAAACAAATATTGTTGGGTTGTTTCATTATTATTACATAACATGTTTTATGTGTCTTGATTATAAAATCGACCACAGACCTTCATGCTGACATCAGCTGATTCTGTGATGCTGATGTTTCCTCAGAAGTTCATTTGAGAGACAAATAGATGTGACATTTAATATCATATCAAGGGAATGTGCAGAAGACAAGAAAGGGGAAGTAAAGAAACATCTGGCTTTCTAAGCGGCACTGCGTTTGACCCCGACTGACACGAAGAGGCAGGAAATCATCCCTGTCACGAGCTCAGAGACGCTTCATGTAAAGATTTCTGTCCTGTTTGTCTTCGTACAGATAAAACCAGCAGCCGTCACGACACCAGCAAGCCTTCATTTCATCAACCCGACCTCTGACCCCGACCACCGCCCGACCCGAGGTACGTGTTTCCTTCCCATCATGCCCGAGGCCTTAACCTCACAGTAATTTCCTCTTCAGAAACCGATGCAGGCGAAGGTGGAGCACGAGTGCGCTGCAGGGACTTCTGATCTGACCTCTAACAGAAGAAGCAGCCAGCAAGCATCTTCACATACTCTGGTGTCGCGTTTCAGCGGCGTGGAAGGACAGACGACACCCTGTTTGGGATGATTAGGTAGAGATACTGTAGTAAAAGGTAAACAAATGCAGGACTTTTACTTGTAGCAGAGTACTTCTGTGCTGTGGCTCTGACGTGGAGGTCTGGTCTGAGCTGAGCTCTGCACAGTTTCAGACACGCAGCGAGATCTGAGTCGCTTCGGGAGAAACTTTGGTCTCAGATTTAAACATTAATTGCTGCCACATTAGTAAAGGTTCATGTTTTCATTGGATTAAACAGTTAATGTTGCACAGCAGCGCTGCCTCTGTGTGTTCTCGACTTCTCATATGTACTAATCTCACTATACCTCAGAGAAAGGTAAGAAAGTCATCGTGAAGTCTGCTACAAGTTAGAGTGTTTGCTGGGAAAAGAGAAACTTACAAATAGAGATCAGAGTTCAGTTTGTTCCAGCTCCACGGGGCTGAAGAGGCTCCAGCAGCTTTAAGCTAATTCGTTTTGATGGCATGAACATACGTGAACATGTTTGAGCGCGAGGTCGCCCACAGTTCCTCCGTAAGAGTCCGAGAGGAGGACCAGGGTGGAGACAGAGCTGTGGGTGCAGGCTGATGTGGAGTAGACGCTTTGTCTTTGCTGATTCTGTTTGCTGATGTTTGTTTATGTCTGACAGGATGCAACAAACAAGCCGACCGCAGAGCTCGCTGCCTGAGGCGCCGCGTGACAGCGGGCGAGTTCACTCCTTCAATCACTCATTCATTTCAGTCACAGTGACGGAAGCATCAGGAGGCTTCAGACAGCAGGTCACACACGGCCGTTACAGCTTCACCCTGTGGACGCAGGATCCACCCTGTGGACTGACGTGTGGTTGGTTTGTGTCTCTTTACAGCGTTTGTTGGCGATGGGGACGGCGTGGACCGTCAGCAGAGTGAACTTTACAGTGAACATGACGCGCGCTTGCGGCCGATTGGACAGAAGAGACTGACGTCTTTCGTTTTGAGTCACTGCTGCAAAGACACCAGAAGAATGAACAACAGGACTTTGGCTGAAACTTTAATATTCCTGTGTGTGTGTGTGTGTGTGTGTGTGTGTGTGTGTGTGTGTGTGTGTGTGTTTATGTGTGTGTTTATTTGTCCAGTAATGACACACAACACAAACAATAGTCAGGGGTCTCCTTCGCATTCCTCTCTCTCTCCAGGCTCTCTCAACATCTGGTGTGTGTTATGACTTTCAGGTCATGGACATGGTCATATAGTAACACCCTTACACACACACACACACACACACACACACACACACACATACACACACACACACACACACACACACACACTCATACGAGCCATACTGCAGGCCATCTGGTCCGTTAGCAGCTGATTTTTTGGTCGTTGGTGAACTCTTCATCACAGATCTGATTGGTTTTCAGTACCTGTAGACTGATGAGCACCTTGACTGATGCAGCAGCTTCACTCAGCGTCCTGAGGACACACCTTGTCCTCAGGAACACTCAAGGACTGTACTTAAAGGGCCAGTGTGCAGGACTTAGTGCCATCTAGTGGTGAGGCTGCAAAGAGCATCCAACTGAGCAGCCCTTGCCTCACCTGTGTTAAAAAAAAAAACCTATGGTGGACACAGAAGTCCAAAAAACATGGAAGTCTCTGTAGAGTCAGTGTTTTGTCCATTCAGGGCTACCATAGAAACATGGCGGTGCAACGTGGTGGACTGTGAGGAAGAGGAGCTGCTCCCTCCATAGATATAAAGAGCTCATTCTAAGGTAAAGGAAGCACTAAAATACTTATTTTCAGTTGTCTATTAACTAATAGAAACATTCTTATGAATAGTATATTTCATTTCTGCCCATAGATCCAATAAATCCTTCACACTGGACTTTTATGTACAATAAGGTATTTCCATTGTATGCTACTTAATACTTCTCACTATGATTTGGAGGCAAATATTGTACTTTTAAGGTAATAGATTATAATATGTTACCATAGGCAAAGCTCCCCAACATTATATATATTAATTAAAATTTGCAACCGCCTGCTAACAGCCTGTTAGCCTGAATGAATGAAGCTACATTTGAAGAGCTGATGCTTTATTGCTGTTCTGTGTTGTATTTTGTTACAAATTTTCTGCACGTTTATTCAGCTAACCATCAGTCTTATCGTGATATGTCATGGACAGTGTGCTTAACGTGGGATCTGAACACCACAGAACATACATTTCACGCTCGGAATTTGGACGCTTTACACATTACCGCTGTTAGCTAAAAGCAACCGCTGTTAGCATGTCTCCGTTGCCGCTCTGAACTAAAGTTAGTCTGATGTCCTGAAACCTCTTTGATTGAATGATTGAAATGTGACGTTTGTTGTGTTTGAGATGTTGTTTTTGCACCTGTAAGTTGTGTTAGCATGCTAATATTAGCTTCATTCCTTGGGTCACATGGCCGTACTGTTGTTATCTCAGACCATCAGTGTATTTTATCCTGCCGTTGGCCTGATGAAGTATATCATTTTCCCCACAGATGCTTGTTAATTTTGTTTTTAGCATTAGCATAAGCTACACCCTCTGCGTACATCGCAGTCCTGCAACAACAAGCACAAAACAAACCACTGGTCTGTTTACGGCGTTGAACAATGGAGGCTTTTGTTTGGAACGGATCACGCCAGCTATTCAGTTTAATACAATTTTATGTGATTATATTACTCGATGTAATTGAATCTGTTTATTGCCATGTTTTGTCAGTGGAGACTGATTTCGGCTGCTTTTTGCCAGGTTGACCTCACAGCAGATGAGGTCGTCTTATCTGAGCGGCTTCACCCTCTGGAGCCCACAGTGTCGTCTTGCAGGCGTTTCTGCTGCGCTGTGATGGAAACAGTTGGCTGGAGGCGCCGCTGTGACATAACTGTAAGTTTGACTGGAGCTGCTTAGGAAAATGTTTCCTCTGGGTTTGTTTTTATTGGTTTCTAAGCACCAATAGTGAGCAGCGTACAGCGCCGATGCTGAAACGCGAACAGCTGAACGCGGCGCTGCCGTTGGACGGCGTCTCCCGCGGAGAGGATTTACATTCTTTCTCTGCAGGTCTGGTTTCTGGTTCTGGTTCAGGCTCGCGGGCCGCGATCACTCCGACTGTTTGTTTTCATCTCAGCCACAGCGGGAACCTCTGAGCCGGTCGACATCCACAGATTAAAACTCATTTCTTCTGCCAGATCATGTGCTGCACCAGTTTGATCTGGACTGGTCAGACTTCTCTCAAACTGGTCACAATGGGCTCTCATTTTTATCCCTTTGATGTGAACTGGTTCTCCTGCTCACACTGGTTACTTTGCTGTTCTATCAGTGAAACTGGTCAGACTGGTTTCTCTGCTGTTCCTACGTAACACAGACCAGTGTTAACTGAACTGGACAGACTGGTTTTCTCTAGTCAGTGCAGTACTAGTTGCAACTGGTCAGTTTTTATCATTTCTGCCTCAACTGGTCAGACTGGTTTAGCAGTGTCAGTCACTTTGTTCTAACTGGACAGACTGGTTTCAATCAGTTTTGTTTAAACTGGTCAGATTTGTTTGTCAGCCTGTGTTTGTTTTGGTTGAACTGGTCAGACTGATTTATCAGTTTTTGCTGGTTTTGTCTGAACAGGTCAAACTGGTTTTTCTGCTGTTTCTAACATTTATTTTTTCCTGAACTGGTTAAACAGGTTTTATCTGCTGGTCAGACTGGTCTCAGTCCAGTTTTCTGAAAATTTGGTCTGACTGGAAAGTTTGTTACCTTCTACAGACAAAACAGAAATCTGTCTCCTGTAATTTCCTCCCAGTTCAGCAGACTGACCTTCCTCGTCTTCCAGCTCTGTCCTCCTCATTTTACAAACACTACCACTTCATTCTATTTTTCTCCCTCTCTATCTATTCTCATCTCCTGCCTCCTCTTTTTCATCCTTCCTTCTCTCCTTCCTTCCTTCTTTCCTCCTCCTTTCCTTCTTCTTTCTCTTTCTTTCCAGTTCAGCTGAAAAGCCGAAAGAAAAACATGAGTATGGAAATGTCCCAGTGGGGCTTCCATACGAGTGGAGACCGGCTGAGACCTCTCCTGATTCATACACACATACACCTACACACACACACACACACACACACACACACACACACACACTCCTCTGGGTGCTCATTCATTCA
This sequence comes from Chaetodon auriga, assembly GCF_051107435.1. NCBI lineage: Eukaryota > Metazoa > Chordata > Actinopteri > Chaetodontiformes > Chaetodontidae > Chaetodon > Chaetodon auriga. Next base: position 1,296,888 of record NC_135083.1, read on the forward strand.
CTACCTAATTTTCATTTCCCTCTATCTAAACACTGTTCTTCGTCTCTCAGCTCTTTCCCAACGGCCTTCCTCCTCCTCCTCTGTTGCTCAACGCCGAGCGCTGACTCCCTCCCTGTCTCCGGATGATTTCTCTGCTGCGTTCCTCCTCTGACCCTCGTGTTATTAACTGGAGGGAGTCTGCAGAGGGAAACACCCGCCTGTTACTGGAACCCAGGCTGCGATTTACTCAGCGTTTCTGATCACTGTGGCAGCACTGATTCAACGTGGCAGACCCACAAAACCAGACAGTCCTCAGCTGCTAACCTGTGCTAATGAGCATCCTGTGTTAGCAGACTGCCGCTGCACTGCTGCAGGTATTTAGTTAGAAACCAAAGTATTGCACAAATCCAAATTTTGACGCTCGCTGGGTTTTCACAATTCATCCCGTGGGAAACATGAATGTCTGAAGCAAATCTCATGGCAATCCATCCAACAGTCGCTGACACATTTCACTCTGAACCCAAAACGCTGACGCTGTGGTGCCAGAGGAAAAGTTTAAGGGTCGTCAGAGTTATCAGGATAAATCTGGTGATGATCAGTGTGTGGATGTGGAGATGTCAAAGATAAGTGGGCACCATCAACGTCTGTACAACGCTCCGAAGGTTATGAAGATATGTCAGGAACAAAGAGGAGGACAGACAGACCAACTGAGCAACATCTCCATCCACCTCTGTGAAGCTAAGAACAACAGCGCCCCCCTAAGCCAGTCAGGTAAACTGAAAAAGCTCCTCTGCAGCAGTGATCAGCTCCTCATCACCAGTCGCTTTTTAACAACACACAGCTTTAACACGAGCAGCACTGTCCACGTGTCTGCCTGCACGTTGTGCTTATGTTGAGGACTGAAGAGTGAATCCAGGCTGATCAGGGCTGAACGGTTCCTGACCGACACTGAAAACTTCCACATTTGGGTGAACAAGGTGACACTGGAGGACGTTGCTGTTAATGCTGGGATCACGTCAGGAAACGAGGCAGCTGCTTCACGTTGTGGTTCCTTCAGTCCACTTCTGACCTCACTCCATGTCCTGATGTGCTGCTCCCACTGCTGCTGCCTATATTTTCTGCAGATGTGCACAAGCAAAGCTCCACAGGATTGCTGGATTCTCAGGCTGATCTTCATGCTCACATGGGTGCATTGTTTAAAGAAGGTCTCTGGCAACGATTTGTTCCTTTAAACGTATTTAAAGTTCGATAAACCAAGATATTCGTGTCATGGCTGGCAGATGTCCTGAGGCGTCACCTGAGTTATTCATGGGAAGATATAAGACAGGAGACTTAATCTGTCATTGTTTGATGAGATAAAACAGCCTGGATGTTCAGATGAAGAGGAATCTTATCACCCTCACCTTTTAAAAACAGCTTGTTTCACCTGGTACTGATGTCCAATCAGGGCCTCAGGTATTCTACAAAGGTTTTTGTCCAAGTCTGTGTCGCTCTTTCACAGTGGGGGGGGGGGCAACAACTGGCAGTTCAGTGAACACAGCTAACATAAAACAGCAGCGTAAAACAGCTTTGGAGGCTGTTTTGTTTTGCTCCAAACTGAATGAAACCACATTTAAACACTGCTGTAAACTTGAATCTTTAAATGGGAAAACCCCTCCACAGTCCTCTCCCCTGAAGTCCAGCACCATAAAAGCATATCGGTCGTCAGCGCAGCTCCATACGGAGTTAAAGCAGCCGAAGCTTCTCTCTGGTCCACCGACCAAACCAAAACAACCAGCCAGCCTCAACCTGCCCGAAGCTCCGAGACTCAAAACCAACACAGAGATTTAATCTGACCTTCAGTTCACCTGAGAGTCCCACGCAGAGACACGAACTGTTCTCAGAGGCAGCGCCATGACAAAAAACGTTTACATGAAGTCTGTAATATCTTTACATGAAGCAAAGTCACATGATGAAAACTAATGACAGCCGTGATGCATGAATTTCCATCTAATGTCAGCCTCTGCTGCACTGCAGCATTAATGTAGCATGCTGACATGGTGTTGTTAGCATGATAGCAATGCTAGGTATTGCGTAATGCTATCAAGGTAGCTTTGCAAATGTTACATATTGACATAAACATACACTAACATGAGATGACAGAGGCTAGCTAGGCCTGAGCATGCTAACACACTATACGCTCAATGCTAAACATTGAAATACTAGCCTACATTTAGCATGCCACTAAACGTGCATGCTAAATGTTACATTTTCAAACAAAATTATCCAAAACTTTTCCAATATATGTGTAAAATGTCAGTATGGCATTAACGTGAACATGTGTAGTAACAGGTACTGTAGCAGGTTAACATGCTAGTTTTTGTACGTTAGCATTTAGCTCATAGCAAAGTGGAGCTGATGCTGTTTAAGTGGAGCTTAATCTGGTCTGAATATTTGCCCAGTCTGACGATCGTTCATTGGTGTATGTCACTACATTTTGTTTTTTATTATCATCATGTTGAGCTCTCAAACTAATCTAACATGCTACTGACATCTCACCAAGAAGAATTAAAGGAAAAAGACCATCTTAGGCACCCGTTAGCATGTTAGCATACAGCTGAGCCTGACGAGCTCGGATGTTTTCAGCCCTTCAGTCAGTCAGACACTTTTATTTCTCTGCACTTCCTCTTTCCTTGTCTCCTTCCCTCTTCTCTCTTTACTCATTTTCCTTTTTCATCCACCTCCAGCTTCCTCTTTCTCACCACAACATTTGATCCAGACCTCATCCTGTCATCTCTACTTCAGCCGTCACACACATCCCTTCCAGACCAAGTCACATAAACTCAAAGACTAAATTTGCTTGACTTTTCAGAGCGCTGTTGATGGACGCTGTAATCCCACAATACAATGCACAGCAGAAACAGAGAAACAACTCGCAGCTGGAGACAGTTAACATAAACTGTGGACAGTGGTGAGACGTCTCCAAGAACAGATATACTGTGCTCCATGTCTGCAGACGCATCTTGATTTCTCTTTGGTGAGTTTTCAGGGTTGGCAGCAGCGTTCAAACATTGCAGCCTGCAAAGATGCAGTTCAGGGTGTCACTTCCTGTTAGTCCAACAGTAAGTAAGTTCATTGAATATGATTGAATATCAGGACATGATATATTCTGTGTCACAGAACTGGTTCAGGGGAGGTGATGCCAAAACGTGGATTTGATTTGATACCAAGGAAAAGATCAGAATCATCAATATCAATGCCGACACTTTTTATTAGTAAACACAACGCACGGATTGTAATGTAGGAGAGGTAGAAGTAGTAGGCTAGTGCTGCCTTTCAGTCCTGCCGGTCCGAAGGATCAAACCTACGACTTTACGGTCACGAGCTCACTCCTCTAACGTTCACGCCACCGCTGCCCCGGCGTGTGCTAATTCACAGTAAACACAAGCTTCGGCTGAGGCTGATGGGAATTTCAGGAGCTGTGCGGATCACCAAGTTCAGACGGGTTCATCCTCTGAGGAACACCAATGTCTGCGCAAAGCCTCATGGAGATCCGTCCAATGGCTGTCGAGATATGTCAGCGTCGTCGTCCACAGAGCGGCTCTGCTAACGTGGCTAAAGTGTTTTTCTTTTTGTATTAATCTTTATTGATCCTGGTTTCAACACAGAACATGACTCGTTTTGGAAGAATCAATACTTTATGTAAGAGTCTGTCTGGCTCTAATTAGGACGGCTCGTGCAAAGTTGACATTTTTACATGATGAACGCACTAAAGAAAAGTTTAGAGAGTCACTAAAATCAGAAAGGTTTACAGAAAGTTTAAAGGTGAACTGGACAGATGAAAGTGTTAAAGAGCAACAGATCAGCTGATGTTTTCCTTGTAATTGAATCTGAGGACTGTGGCTGAGTGTTTTTAGAGATGGCCGTAGTTTATTATTTGCCTTCAGGTGACAGACAGATGAAGAGGAGGACAGGAAATATGAGGAAGATGACAGCAAAGGACCAGATTCATACGCAGGATGCTGCTCATTCACCACACATTTCCAATGACTTTCATCACAAACACAAACAAATTCCTGATATGTGCATCGAGTTAATCTGCTCACCAAAAACCATATTTTCCCATTTCCCACAGTTCGATCCCTCCAGATGGTTTCGGTGTGACTCGCTGAGGTTTGGAGTTATTAGTTCATCCACACACAATCCGGCTCAGTGGCTGATTTGTGGAGCTCTCAATGCTTCAGAATTAGATTAGCAAAACTCAACAGCGTCTCTTTCCAAGTATAATGACAAGTCTGTGACACGCTGAGGTCTGAGGGTTCTGAGGGACGTCAGCACGCTCATCGGAACCTTCTGCCGTCGCATGCAAAGGTTTGTCTCTTGAGACTCCGCGTCCTCTGGCTGTCCATGTAGTTTGGACTCTGTGTGCTCATTAATCTCCTGTTTGATAGTTTACATTGATTGCATTGATGGTGTCAGGCTGCTTCTTAAGGCGCACTGCAGGTTGTGAACTTTTATACGATCCTGATCGAGAACGTGAAGGTGTGTTTGATTCTGACGTTGAGACAGTTTTTGTCTGTTGTCTCGTCCAAACGTACATGAGGATTTTTAACACAAAGCTTTTTTCGTCCGTTTTTATCCTTTCATTTACACACAAGCACACTTTTTGGAGCTTTTGAAAACTCTTTCAGGCTGAAGATATTCAGAAAGCGTTGACGTGCAGATGGAGCGTCTCTTTGTTTATGTGAGGAGACTTTCTGCGATGGCGGACGTGGTTAGACAGTGCCGCCGCTAACGTTGCTAACAGGACTTTTGACCTGTTTCGCTTCCACTTGAGGAACAGATGCGTCAGAATGAGCTGCAGAGGTCACGACGCAGACCTCGCCAGTTTTGACGAGACCTGGTCAGACCTCTAGTTGCAGGTAGTCCACTGGTAGCAGCTTTTTCTGTCTTCTGATTGGCCAGCATGGGTTTAAGCTTTGGGTTATATCGCCCCCTATTGGTCTGGCAGCTTGTGACAGCTTAACGTGGTGCTTCTGTGGACGGGATGTTTTTGAGAACTAAAGTGGAAAAGCCTGTTTTTAATAACACCCCCCTCCACGTGGACCAGGTCTGCTGGTCTTTGTCACTGCTGCCTGTCCCAGCAGGACACTTTAATGTTGACAGTAAAGGCCGAAAAAAAGTCTGCTGGCAAATTTCAGCATGAAAATGAGTTCATGCTGTGATCATAGATGAGATTTAAGTGTTAAATCAAAAGCAAACCGCCATTAAATCCATTTGTTGATGGTTGGAGTTGATAAATTGCAGCATGACTTAAACGTTTGGACGTTTGAAAGACTTCTTCTCCAGTGTGACACAGCTCTGACTGCAACCACGGTTAGTTTGCTGTTTGCTGGCGCTGGAGTTCACTCAAAGATGAGTCTTCACGTACGTATATGAGACGACAGGTTAGGTTTCAGTGACGTTACAGTCGTCTTCACGGCTGCGTTAGTCACTTCCTGACGGTGTTGACGCATTTGTCATTCCACAGTTACTAAATGAAGAATGACTGTCAGCGTCTGCGTCTTCAGTATTTCTGTATTTCAACTGTTTCGACACTCAGTGCTTAGAGAAACGTCTTCAGACAGGAAACTCGTGTCGGCAGCTGTTTACGTGTGTTACGAAAAGCTGCATCGTAGTAAAAATAAACTTTGAGTTTTTAATGACCAGATGCTTTGTGACTGACCTTTGACCTCTTGACCAACATCATAATATTTAGACTGTGTTTTAGTTGTTTTATGTTCAGTTATTATCTTTTTGCTGTTTAACGACCTGAAACACGACAGGATGCACTTTTCCCCAAAGGATTCAGCCTGTAAATCAACATTTGAACCTTTCATTAGTCATCAATTAATAATATAATTTTCAGTTTTCCTTTGACTGGATTATTAATTGCATTTGTGCCTTTTAATGAGGAATTATTTCACAAACACACACCTGGAGGATTAAATGAACGAGTGAACTGTACTCAGATTGTCCTGCCTGTATTTCTCCAGCTGCAGTCGGAGAGGAAACCGTGTCGGACATGATGTATTTGATTTAAAGGAGAATATCAGCTCCTTCTTCTCTCTGCTGGTCAATGTCTGCTCGAGGTGACGTTGAATGTAATGTGAGCTGATGGTGTCTGAAGCTGTGCGGGCTGCAGGTGTCTTACCAGAGGCAGCATGGCCGAAGCACTGGGAGAAACCTGTCCTCTGTAGTGGTTATGAAGCTCCACCAGCAGCTCCTCCTGCTCCTCGCTCAGAAAGCTCCAGGCTCCAGGAACCACCAGGGCCCCCAGCAGGAGCCATGCCCAGAGACGAGCCCCCCTCGGCGGGCAGAGACACTGCCGCTCGGACCCCCTCCTCGGCCTGGAGCTCCGCGAGGCTCGATCCCGGTGAGCGGTTCGGGTGGAGGCCCCCCGCTGGGCGGAGGCCCCCTGGAGCTCCGAGAGGCTCCGCTGGTGCATAATGAGAAACAGAGTCCTGAGGGATGAATCCTCGAGTGGTCGGTCCAGAGTCCAACGGAGTGTGTGTGTCGATCTGTGTGTCACAATGATCGGCTACTGTGTGTGTCTGTGTGTGTGCGTGTGTGTGTGTACAATAGGCCACTTGTCTTGTCTGTGCGAGTGTGTGTGTGTGTGTCTAAGAGTCAGTAAAAGTGTGTGTGTTCCCTCCTCAGTGCCTCTCACTCTCTGCTCTGCTGATCTCCCTCTTTCTGACCGGCTTTAAGAGAGAGAGGATCCTCCCCTTCACACACACACACACACACACACACACACACACACACACACACACACACACAGAGTTCACATTTCACACACTGCACCGACTGGTACGCACAACAAACACCCCCCCCCCACCCCCCAGCCCCCCCCCCCATCCTCTTACTCTCCATATTCTCCATGTCACTCTCTCCTCCTCACCCCCCCCCCCCCCCCATTTCTTCTTCTGTGTCTCATTTTCTTCTTCTTTGTCTTCTTCATTGGTGTGTCACAGATTTTCTTCAGGTCCATATTAAAGCGGCGCTGCGTGCTCACACATACACTTCATGTCACTGGTCACAGTGCTGGTTGTACACTCTTTCCTCGTTCTGTCTCTAAAGTTTGTCTGAAGCGAACATGAAGCTTGTGTGTCCTTTAACGTCACTGCTAAAGTTACAGAAAGCTTCTCTCTCTGTTTCCCCAGATATCAGTCGGGTTTATGTCCAAATTCTGAGGAAATTTTAATCAAATTTCCAGTAAATCAGCAGAAGAAAACGTGAAATAATGAGTTAAAGTTTTATTTTGTTGGCTCGTCTCTGCATCCTGACCTCTCTGTGGCGCTTTAAAGTCACCTGACTTCCTCCTTTGCTCCCGTCGCACCTCCTACAGCTGCTAGAAAAACAATAACTGTTTGACTGTGGCTCTTGAGTCGGTTCAGCTAATTTGATGAAGTTGTAATTGTGAGTCACAAAGCTTCAGCTAAATTCATCTGATTGGATGCAAAGAGCTGTTTTGCTCCACTAAAAGTGAACCAGCTCCAACCGTCCATGAAGACCATGAGACCATGAGTGGCCTGGAAAAAGCTGGTAAGTGGATCTCAAGCTTTGTCAAACAATGATTTCCATGAATAATTAGCTTACATGCTAATGTTCAAACATGCTTTTCTTTGTTTGTGGCTTTTGAAGCTCTTGTGTTGCAGCTGAAGAAGAAATCCTGAAGCCTGAAATCTGTGATCAATAAAAAGAGGGAACCACATCATGGACAGGGAGGAGACACAGCTGTCACATCTGTGAGTAACACGTTCCCCACACGCAGGACGTGAGCTCAGGGGACAGCGAGTGGGACGAGGGGGCTCAGCAGCACTTTGACACGGAGACGCGTCTGACGGAGGCCGCCTGAAGCTGTCACAGGCGAGCAAATGAAGCGTTCCCCTAATCACGACCGCCCAGTCCGGCCTCAGCCTCAGCAGAGTCATCAGCCACCACCAGTGTCTGGACCCCCCGGGGGTTCATCCTGCTGCTGCTGCTCACGCCGACGCCCCCCCATTACAAAATCTCCCTGTAGAGTCTGAGCGCCAAAGACTTTCTGTCAAGACTGAATTATCACATTTCATCTGTTGTAATAAAGAATTATCTTTATTTCAGTCACTCGTCCCTCTGGACTGAAACATGAGCGAATATCTGAAAGGACTTTAACCTTTTACAGCCAGTTCACTTCTATTAATGCAGTTTCTTCTAGGTTTCCCTCAAACGCATCTTTTCCTCCAGTCCCAGTTCCCCCAGTGAGGACACAGGAGAGACGGTTTGTTTCAGTAGAGTCACTGTGGTCAGTGGATCCGCTCGCAGCGTTTGACACGTTTGACTTCTGAAGGAGTGAAGAGCCGCAGAGGCTAAGCTATCGTAGCATGTTAGCTGTGTGTCACTAGTTGATTGACAGTTAGCAGTTAGCTTTTCACTGTGTATTGAATGAAATGATGAACACTCCTCTCATGTGTCTTCATCAGGCATCCAGCAGGAACAGGAGCACCGGGACGGCCTCATGATGGGGACTGGATCGACTTCCAGGTCAAGCTGTCAGTGAAGGGAGCGGGAGTGTGTCCCGTTACAGCAGGTGTGTGTGGACGATCACGTAGCTGCAACTGTCAACCTGAGAATTAATATCAGAAAATCATTTCTAAAAGTGCATTCATACATACGTATAGTGTGTGTGTGTGTGTGTGTGTGTGTGTGTGTGATCCTGTGACTCACGGTGTGAACGCTTGTTAAAACTGTGTTTTCATTCTTTTAGCCAAACACATCACATCATAACACACACCCAGCTGTACCCACAGGCTCACATTTCACTGTACAACACATTCCTCACGGTGTGTGTGTGTGTGTGTGTGTGTGTGTGTGTGTGTGTGTGTGTGTGTGTGTGTGTTTTGAAGAAAGCAGAGTGGGTGAATGTATGAAACTGAATCCTGTGGGTCACCGTTTGCTCCATAACACCAGCCTCATATTGACCATCTACAGGGAGACACGGCACATGTGTGTCCTGACCTCACACACACACACACACACACACACACACACACACACACCAGACAACTGACAACTCCAGTCTGTCGTGTGAAGGTTGAAACGACTTTGCCAGTAACTGTGATAACTCCAATTTAACATGAACGCAGCATCAGAGTGCTTTTATTTTTATCAGTATTTGAATTTATTCCTTAAAAGCTGGAGTGGAAACGCTGGACGTTCAAGAAGAAGTGAAAATTCCTGCACAAAGTGACGTCCGTGAACGCCTCCTCAGTGAACAGCTGAAAACATCAGAGGTGTGTGGAGGATGAGGAGGCTGTAACCTTCTTCAGATGAACACATGAAGCTAACGGACATATCAGCACTTTGACTGACGCCGTCGGTGTGTTTCTCCTTCTGTGGTGGTTTAACGGCATCGACCGTACAATTATCTCCACCTGCTGCTCATCTCCGTCAGACAGTGAATGATATTCACACAACAGTGCTGGATGGAAACAAGCATCCATCAGCATTTTATTCTGCTTGGACGGAAGCGTGACTGCTGAGTCTAAAACTCGACTAAAACAATCAAATTTCTAAATCTGACTAACAAATGAGCCGACAGCGGAGCTTCAGCCGCTCGCCTCCCTCAGATCTTTTTTCCAGATCTGTCAGACTTGCAGGGTGGAGTCGGAGGTCCGGCGTAGGCTTGTCCTGTCGTCTGCTCCAGCTGGAAGGTGGAGACCGGCCAAAAACAAGTGTACTGGTGTTGGCTGTGATGTGAGGAGTCTCCTCAGCGTTCAGTCACCTTTCATGCTTTCATGTGTTCATAATTCATCACCTCATTGATCTTCATTCTGTCTCTTTCTGCCGTTCAGTTCTGCTAAAACAAACATGTTTAGATGATGCACTGACACCACACGCAGCACGATAATGACTGTCAGGTCTTTGAACGCCTCAGGAGCACACCGTAAAGCGATGCTGGCGCGGTGGCCGCAGGCGGTACTGCAGCCTCATCATGTGACGCGCGCTGTCTCCATGTGCAGGACAGTGAACACGTGTTTCTCTCGTCAGGATTTGATCCACTGAGTCCAGAAACGTTTGGAAAGTCGAGAACCCAGCTCGCAAAGTCTGGCTCCCAAAACGTTCTGGGAACCTTATTCTTCGGTTGTGGGAACGTTCATTGAACACAACGTTCCCCAGATGGTAAAACAGCCTTTATGGCTTTTAAAGCTAACGTTATTATTATGTTCCCAGAACGTTCCGTGAAGGTTGATGGAACGTTTACCCTCCACGTTTTTCTAACGTTATTGTTTTGTTCTCTGAAGGTTGTTGGAACGTTGCGTGTTAGCGTGGGAGTAGCTGTGTCTCAACCTGCTAAACTGGAGGAGGACTCCCCTGAACGCTCTCTATGGGCCAAAACCAGTGAGACCAGTGAGCAACTCTCACTGGAATGAATGCAGCACCGTCTTTGTGCACTGTTCCTTACCTGGCAGGTAAGGTGTCAGAGGCGGAGCTGTTGGCCTTACAGGTGTGTTGAGGCTGTGCTGTGTTCTCTCTGTCGGCTCGAGCGCTCGCTGGGGCGGTTTGCTGCCGTTCAGCCTCTAATCAGGAGGCCTCCCTTTGGACGTATTCTGGACACAGCCAACTGGGAGGAGACCAGTTTTGATGGATTGTATTTCCCACCTTGTCTGGAAGCGCCGAGGTCCGTCTGCTGCCAAATGGATGAACGTCTGATCAAAGCCGGCGATCCTCCGAGGGGTCGAGTTTACGGGTTGTCCAGACCGGAGCTCTGTGGTGGGAAAATGATGGTTTACGAGGAGGAAGCGCTCCTCTGAAGATCAGGAGACGGCGAGTCAACAAAGTGAGAGTGAGACTGGACAGACACACAGACAGGAAGCAGTGTGCACAAGAAACAAAGACACAAGAACAACGGAGGAGAAGAAGAAGAAGAAGAAGAAGAAGAAGAAGAAGAAGAAGAAGAAGAAGAGATTTTACTGGAATTCCCCTTCTGTCACATACTGGGACTGATGTTAAACTGGGCCAAGAGTTATATCCTCCATACCTCCCAGCTGCTCTGTGATGGGCCTGGCAACACACACACACACACACACACACACATCCATACATCATATGAATAGTATGTAATTGTGTGTGAGAGCACTGAGCCCAGCCCATGTGATTCTGTTGTCATTGACTGGCTGCTAATGGCTAACAGATGAGTGTGTGTGCGTGTGTGTCTGTGTGTGTCTGTGTGTGTGTGTGCATGCATGTGTGTGTGTTTGTGTGTGTGCAGGGTGTGGACCCTCTTGGCCCTTCAGAGTATGATTAGTTTGGGGACCCGGAGCCAAATCTTACACACACACATGCTAACATTATGCAACTTCTGATCAGGCCAGTGTATAGCATAGCGTGTGTGTGTGTGTGTGTGTGTGTGTGTGTGTGTGTGTGTGTGTGTGTGTGTGTGAGAAACGAGTCCCCTTTATCACCGTCATCATCTGTTCCTGGACCCGTCTGCACTGCACGTGCTCGCTGATGATGTCATGGGTACAGGAAGTTGACCACTCCTTAGAGACGATGTCAAACCTGCAAACGCCTCGCCCAGTGCTCAGAGGGCCGGGCTGCTGGTTTCACTGGGTTCTTACTGGGCTCATCGGTTTTTCTGCTGTTCCATGGTGTCACTGCTCCCATGCATGCCAGTCTTCTGGCTGGTTTTATTGGGTCAGTTGGTTAAAGTTCAGTGGTATTACTGGTGTGACTGGTCTCAGTCGTGCCAGTACTCTCACTGGTTTTACTGGTGTCAGTGTGTTATTTGAACTCGCTGGTCTTTTACTGGTGCTTCTGGCTTCACTCATCTCACTGGTTTCACTATTTTCATTGTTCTCACTGCTCTAACTGGTTTTACTGGTGTAATTGTAACACTGTTACTGGTTCCACTGGGTTCATTACTTTCACTAGTCTTTAGATTAACTAGTGTTACTGGTTCCACTGGTCCTCTGCGATTCACTAATCTCAAGGATTGACTGGTTCTTTTGGGGGTCCTTGGTTATACTGGTTTAAAATGTCTTCTCGGTTGTGCCACTGGGTTCTCTGGAAGTACTGGTTCTGCAGGGTTCATGTTCTGCTGGTTCCTGAAGTCACTGGCCATGCAGGCATATCAATGGTGTAACTGGTTTTACTGGTGACACTGTTACTGATTTCACTGGACTGGTTTCATTACTCTCATTGCTGTCACTGGTCTGACTGGTTTCACTGAGGTCACTGGTTTCAGTGTTCTCACTAGTTTTACTCATGTTACTGGTTTCAGTGGTTTCACAGGATGTCTGTTTATGTGCTTCTCAGTAGTGGTTTTACTGGTCCCGTTGTTTCCACTGGGTTCACTGGTTGAAATGATTTAAGTGGACAATGTTTTGTCTTTGGTCATGACTGGATTGGTTTCAGTTACAGTATACTCGCTTTGCAAATTATACTGGTCTCACTGGTTTCACTAGAACGTTCTGTAGTCACACCGGTTTAGCTGGTTTGGCAGTTGTCATTAGTCACTGGTGTCACTGGTGTCACTGGTGATTCTCTGGGAGCAGATTTGGAAAATCTCCACAGGTTAACACTTCACTGTCAGCTTCTTTGTGTTCATCCGGGACTGGGACTTTCCCAGTTTGTGCTGGTTTCAGATCTGTGGATCCTGTGAGAACATCTCATCTGGTAAAACTCAGCAGGTAATTCAGCTGAACCATCAGGAAGCTTCACCTCCGTCCGCTGCAGTTAATAAAAGATGGCGGCACGTCTCCATCTGCATCCAGTCATGGGTTCATCCTCGGTGAGTGGATCCACATTTCACATCTTTTACATCACAAACAGGATCGATTTCTGTTCATGATTATCGTAAAGAGGCGCAGATGTTGGTGTTCAGCACTTTGACCTCATTTCCTGCAGGTATTAATACGGAATCTGAAGTGTTACCCGGATTAGGGAAAACGTGTTCATGCAGGTAGAAAATGTGCCGAGTGATTGAAGTTAAAATGTGATCCGTCCTACATTTTAATGCTTTCATCTGTCAGATGGAAATCCTGTAAAGCCCCCCCCCCCCAATGCCTTAAATCTGATGTCCTATGGAAACATAATGCTTCTTACCTTCATGTGTCCACATGTGACGTTTACATTGTTAGATGGTAAAAGGCGTCACTTCATCAATGGCAGAGATCAGTTTATCAAACTTTTATTATAAAGAACATTTATTTTTTCTCCTCCTCAGTTTCCCAAAATGAACCTCCTCTGCTCTCCTTTCTGCGCCTCCTTTACTGGTTAAATGTATTCCTTTTTCTTTATCCCGTCTTTCTTTGCAAATGCAAAACTAAACTATTCAGGCAACTTTGAAGCACAGCTGGAATCTCTAACACAAAGAGTGGAAGCAGGGGATGCAGTTAGCCCGGCTGTGTCCAAAGCTCAAACATGTACCTTCAATTAAAAAAGCCTCAGCACCTCATGGCTCGGAGGGTGGACGTAGAGAAGGTGTCGTGGACGCAGTTTCACTGAACTGATCGAAGAATTTAAGTGCGTTTCACTGGACCTTTGAATTCCAAGAGGAGATCAAAATTCAGGCCGAGTTAAAGCTGAGCTGCAGAAAATCCCCTCAGACTGACTTCAGGCCTGCAGGAAACAGAGCAGCTGAGGCCGATTGCATCACCACATGTTCTTCTTACTGATGTTATTGTGCAGAGTGTGGAGAACAGAGAAGGTCCCGAGCCAACACACAGGACAGGAGGCTTTGTTTGAGGAACACTTCTCAAAATAAATGTTTGCAAAATGATGTGCAGAGTGCCAGAAACCGAAAAACTCAATAAAACACAGGATCAACCAGAGAAGTTCTACTGTGGAACCAGAAAAGTGCTGCGAAAATGCAGGTTTATTCTATTATTATTATTATTATTATTATTGTGGGCTCTGAAACACTGTTATGTTGGATTTTGTATTATTTAATTTTGGAAGTTTAAACTGAAGCAGCTCACAGAGCTGTCAGTTTGTGTTTAAGCGCTGAAGATGAATTCTGAAATGATGATCGATGTGGGAGCCTGAAAAGTCAGCTGACGTGTAAAATACTAAAGTAGTTAAAGTGTCGTTTGAGGAGTAAGAGGTGAACATGTGACTTGAACTGTGATTAAGAAAGTTTGCAGTCGGTGTGTAAGAAATGAAGCAGCTGAACTGTCACAACAGAGAAAATGTTATCGACGGAAGCGAAAGCGCTGACAGTCAGCTGCAGACAAAGAAATGGAAGCAGTGTCAGTGGATGAGCAGCGGCTGAAAGCAGCTGAAGTGTGTGTTCTGTAAGAACCTGAGGTGAAGGCATTGTTCTGCACAAAGAACCAACAGCAGCTAAAATGTCAGCTGAAGATTAAAGCTGACAGGAGTTCAAATAAAAATAAAAAACAGAGTTTAAAATGACGTTGAAATATCATAAAACAAGTTAAAGTGATCACGTGTTCCAGAGTGAAAACAGAGACAGAGTAGAATCGAGTAGAGTGACAGCAGAGTGGAGACAGAAGTATGAGGTTTCTAATCTGTTTCAAAGACTTGTTTGGAAGGAAGTCAAGTATAAACTCACAGCAGTTAGTCATGATTCAGTCATCAGGGCAGACAGGTCCAGAAACACACCCGGGGGGGGGGGGGGGGGGGGGGGTGAGGAGGGAGGAAGAGAGAGAGAGAGGGAGGGAGGAAGGAAGGGAGGAAGAGAGAGAGGGAGGGAGGAAGGAAGAGAGGAAAGAAGGGAGAGAGGGAGGAAGAGAGAGAGAGAGGGAGGAGGAAGGAAGGAAGGGTGGGAGGGAGGGAGGAAGGAAGGAAGGGATGAAGGGAAGGAGAGAGTGAGGAAGGAAGGAAGGGAGGAAGGGAGGGAGGGAGGGAGAGAGGGAGGAAGAGAGGAAGGGATGAAGGGAGGGAGGAAGAGAGAGAGGAAGGGAGGAAGGAAGAGAGGAAAGAAGGGAGAGAGGGAGGAAGAGAGAGAGAGGGAGGAGGTAGGAAGGAAGGGTGGGAGGGAGGGAGGAAGGAAGGAAGGGATGAAGGGAGGGAGAGAGTGAGGAAGGAAGGAAGGGAGGGAGGGAGGGAGAGAGGGAGGAAGAGAGGAAGGGACGAAGGGAGGGAGGAAGAGAGAGAGGGAGGGAGGAAGGAAGAGAGGAAAGAAGGGAGAGGGGGGAGGGAGGAAGGAGGGAAGAAGGGAGGAAGGAAGGAAGGAAGGAAGGGAGAGAGGAAGGGAGGGAGGGAGGAAGGAAGGAGGAAGGGAGGGAGGGAGGAAGGAAGAGAGGAAGGGAGGGAGACAGTGAGGTAGGAAGGAAGGAAGGGAGGAAGGAGGGAGGGAGGGAGAGAGTGACGAAGGAAGGGAGGGAGGGAGGAAGGAGGGGAGGGAGGGAGGAAAGAAAGAAAGCAGAAGTAAAGGAGGGAAAATAGACTAGGGCAACCCAAAGAAGGAAGGAAGGAAGGAAGGAAGGAAGGAAGGAAGGATAGAGAGAAAGCAGAGCGAAACTAAAGAAGGGAAACAGATTAAAAGTGTGAAGAAATTCTGCCCTTTTGTGATAAGGGAAGAAAGGAGGATAGAGGAAGTGTAAAAGAAAGTAAGAAGGAAATGTATGGAAGTAAAGAAGGGAAGAAAGAGACAAAGCAGGAAGGAAGAAAGACGCTGAAGGAGGAAGAAGATAATGAAGGTTTAGGAGTAAAAAAATAAGGCAAAAAGAGAAAAAAGTGGATTTGAAAGACAAGTAGAGTGAAAGAAGAAGAGAAGAAAGGAAGTTATGAAATGAAAGAAGAATGAGGAAGGGAGGAAGAGAGAAGGAGAGAGAGAGGGATGAAGAAAGACAATAAACATTTTAATGGACAAAAGAGGTTCGAGGGTCAAAGAGAAGAACCCCACCCATAAAGAGAAGGTGGGGTGATGTCAGATGGAGAGAATAAGAGGAGGGGGAGCAAGAAGATGAGGTAGATGAGAAGGGAGGGGGGAAAGGAGAGGAAACGAGGAGAGGAGAGGATGAGGAGAGAGGAGCCCCACCCTGAATGACGGAGGAGGGGATTTCTGCTGAGGCCAAATGACAAACAGAACCAGATCAGAACCTCCAGGAACACAAACAGTGCATTCAACCATCAGACCTCCAACCGCGTCCTCATCACAGCCCAGCAGCACGTCTTCAGGTCCTTTACTGCAGTAAAAGTACTAATACTGCGCTGTTAAAATACTCCAGTACAAGTAAAAGTCCTGCACTGAAAAGCTTATTTAAGTAAAAGTATAAATCAGGGAAAAAAGACCTTAAAGTATTCAAATACTGAGTCATTCATGCTGCGTTCAGGTGTCCAAGTGAAAAGTGAGGAATGAAACGATCAGTTCACACCGATTGATCAGTGAAAGGAGCGTCAGACTCTGTGAGGAGCTCTGAGGTCTCAGTTAGAGGACACGCAGCGAGACAGACCTGCTGCTGCGGTCAGAGGACATGAGACAGACCTGCTGCTGTGACCAGAGGACACTCAGTGAGACAGACCTGCTGCTGCCACCAGAGGACATGAGACAGACCTGCTGCTGTGACCAGAGGACACTCAGTGAGACAGACCTGCTGCTGCCACCAGAGGACATGAGACAGACCTGCTGCTGTGACCAGAGGACACTCAGTGAGACAGACCTGCTGCTGCCACCAGAGGACATGAGACAGACCTGCTGCTGTGACCAGAGGACACTCAGTGAGACAGACCTGCTGCTGCCACCAGAGGACATGAGACAGACCTGCTGCTGTGACCAGAGGACACTCAGTGAGACAGACCTGCTGCTGCCACCAGAGGACATGAGACAGACCTGCTGCTGTGACCAGAGGACACGCAGACGTGTAACCTGAGCAGCTCTCTGTTGTTTCTGTGGTTGTAAACATTGCGAACACTCGGGCTGAACGCGCTGACTCATGGCGTCCACGCTCAGACCGGGTGGACATCACTGAGCGTGTGGGAGCCGAGCGGCCGGGGACATGGACGCTCACCAACATGCAAATGAGCGAAGGACTCAGGACTTTCTGTGAACACTGAAGTTCAGGCCTCGAGCTTCATCCTGATCTTTTCTTTCACGTGTTTCAGAGTCTTACAGCTAAAAATGACTGTTCACCATGAAGAATGCTAATTTTAGGCGACTGCCCTCTAAAGCACCTCTGGAGGCCTCATCCAGGACCCTGACCCGGGTGAGAAGCCTCAGACTTGGCTGATGAAGGATGGACACTTTGTGCTGCTCAGAGTTCACATGCTGCCCCCTACTGGCAGAGTCACACACCTGCAGCCACAGACGGACCGAGCAGGACAAAGCGACGTACTGACGCTCTGCGCTGACGATGACGGACGCCCGAAGCGTCGTGTGAGATACTGGATTCAGATTCTTGATCCTCGCAGGAATCTGATTAAATAAAATGTGACTGTATTAAATAAAATGAAACACGCAGGTCGAGCTTCTGGGTCGGTTTGAAAATCCAAACAAGAATCTTATTTTCACAACAGCTTCGTTCTGTCAGTGAACAAAGAAGAAGAAGACAAATGGCAACAACAACAACATGTTTAATAAATAAAAACACATTTCACCTTCAGGTTCAGCGAACAACGCGTCCTGAGCGTCTTCATCGCTGCAGCTCGTCCCTCGTTCAACCTGACCCGGATCAGAACCTGGACCCTCGTGACTCGGTTCTCCTGGTGTTTGTTTGTGTCTCTTCCCTGAAAGTTGACATGTCAGAAAACGTTTTTCACACGTGTCTGGAGTCACGTGTGATCCGGGACGGCGGCTCAGGTGTTATCTGTGAAAACTTGTCCCAGGATGGCGAGTCGAGCGCTGAACGGCTGGACGGGGCAGGACAGCAGGGGGGGCGTCTTCTTCTCGCCTGGTTTCAGTGCGATGCTCTCTGATTGGCCGGGGGGGTGGCCTCCTGTCTGTTTGGGCGGCGGCTTCGATCGGCGGCTGGACGTCTCCGCGGGCTGCGATAGGCTGAGCAGGATGTCTCGGAGCTCCTGGCGGTCCTGGGCGTGGCGGCTGCAGCAGTAGAGCGCCGCCGGGTCGAGGGGGTGGGCCTCCGTGTTGAAGATGAACCCGCCCGCTCCTAAAACGCACTCCCCCCCTTCGCCTCCCTCCTCCCAGGACCCGTCGCCCTCCGTCCCGCCGCCGTGCAGGAAGTGGGCGGGGTCAAAGAGCAGGTAGAGGTACTTGATGGTTTCTGCGAGGAAGAAGGACTCCATCCTGTTGTCCAGCTGGTGGTCTCGCAGGTCTTTAACCTGCAGAAGAGAAACGACACCGTTTGATTGGCTGTCCTCTGCTCTGTGTCTACTGCTGACAGGCTGTTTGCACGTCACGTCGTGCAGGTGCAGGTGGAGGGCAGGAAGTGATTCTCTGCACAGGAAGCACTTTGACACCTATGCTCTGCCTCGTTTACGGTCGCTCAGACAGCGAACACTCGCAGAGCGGCTAGCGTGACTCGTAGCGTGACTCGTGACATCACAGCACGCTGAAGACGAGTTCAGAGCCAACGAGCTTCCGACTAAACTTGACTGATCTTACCGTGGCGTATCCACAGGGCGTCTTGGCGATCCTCTCTATGGACTCCAGAGCATCGAGGCCCAGCTGGAGGTAGGTGTGGTCACCTGTGGCCCTGAACAGGTACATGGCACTCTCGATCAACTCTGGAATAAAGGAACGCAGTGGCCTTTGAATTACAAAAAACTTTATTTAAACGGTAACACTGCAGCTTTGTGCGCTGACGTGTGATTGGCTCTCTTTTGGACCAGGTGGACTGACCTGGTCTCAGCGGGTACCCCTCTCTCTTGTCCACAGTGTAGCCCTGAGGGATGCTGTAGAACTCCGGCAGACCTCCGAACTGTCTCCACACGGAGTAATAATTCTGGAACGTTCTCACTGCGCTGTCCAGGTTCCCCAGCAGAGACTGAAACACACACACACACACACACACACACACACACACACACACACAGGAAATGACGATCTAAGACGTGAGCTCAGGAAAGCGTTTGTGTTTTCTGTGCGGACCTGCAGGCCGGGCCAGAAGGCCTCCAGAGACTGGAAGACCGGCATGGAGACGGTTCCTTTGTGCATCTGGACCCACAGGTACCAGTCGTCAAAGCGCGTGTAGTTCTGGATGGCTCGATCGTACTCTGAGGAAAGGCAGCACACGGATGTAAGCGTGACCTCGCCGAAAGCACGAAGCCTCTCAGCCGCTTGATTTTCAGTCTTTAAGTCTGTCATCCGGTGGAGGCGTGGCCTGGGCGGAGCACCTGGGCGAAGGTATCAGAGGCAGAGGGAGCAGGTCGTTACCCAGGAACATGTTGAGCAGCTCCTCGTCCTGCAGCATGATGGCTCCTTTCACCAGGTACTCGAAGTAGGAGTCGACCCCCGCTCCGATGCCGGCGTCCTGAGCCACCCACTTCTTAGACAGGATGTCGATGTGGTTCCCCACCTGGACAGGTGAGACACAGAGAGAGACAGGTGTTTGTGTGGCAGGAGGCGGCTTTCTTTTGTGGCTGCTGTTTGCGGACAGACAGGTGGACCCGTTACCAGTCCGATGTCAGATCTGGTCTTCCACAGCGCCCTCAGGGCCCGGCGAGCCACGTTCTCAAACGTCTCGTCTCCTGTCAGTCGACTCAGCGTGGCGAACTCCAGGATGAAGGTTCCCACGCCGGCGGTGCAAGTGACGGGTGTTTCGGTGGGACTGACGCCGTTCAGGAGGTTGACCGTCCCGTACGGCATGCCGGTGGCGGTCTGGAACGCTGCGGCCAATCACAGAACACGTCATCCGTCAGTTATTTCCATTATTGATTATTGATTAAAGATCAAAGTAACGTCTTCAGACTGCGTTTCCTGTCTGAGCAGCAGTCCACACTGCAAAGCTGGAATCAACCACTGCTTGACATCTGCGCCCGATCAGTGATGTCACTGATCATCGCATCATCAAAATAGTTGCTGATCGATTGATTGTTTCATATGACTGTTGATGTGATTATTGGTGGACTGAAAGACTCTGAACGGGTGGGGTCAGCGTACAGATCTGCCCTCGCTCCACCTCACACAGGCTCCGCCTCTCGTGACCTCTGATTGGTCCTGCTGTTGCGGATCGTTTTCATACCTGGAAGCAGTTTCCTGGCGGCGTCCTCGGCCATCCTCAGCAGCGGCCCCGAACAGGGCCAGCCGGGCTCCAGCTCCATCCCCGCCCGACCTGCCAGCAGGTGAGCCGACAGCAGACCGCCCACCACTACACACACACACACGCACACGCACACACACACACACACACGCACACACACACACACACACACACACACAGGGCAGTTTGACTGTTAAAGACTGGTGCAGAGACGTGACCTCTGATTCGCTCAGCCGCGTTCGTACCTCTGATGTTGGTTTCGAACACGGAGGCGTTGACGTCGATGTCGAAGTCTACGGTGTCCTGGAGGAGCGACGCCACGCGCTGGAACTCTGTGTGGTTTCCCAAAACCTTCAAAGAACATTGTGAACGTTTTCACATCAACACGACTTCAGCCACTGACCCTGAACGCAACATCTGTTCAACACTCAAGACGCCAGAGAGGAATCAAACGTTCGCCTCTGCTGACGATCGGCTGTGACCTCACATCTTCACAGTATTCATGCTTCAGCTGAACAAGAACCAGAACGTCTTATCTTACCAGCAGAGTGTCGAGAGCATCAATCAGAGTGAGCGAGAAGCTGTGGAGGAGAGATGGACCACGACAAACAAGGTGTTAACATCACAGAGCTGCAGTCAGCAGAGATCAGGAGTGCTTCATCCTCAACATGCAGCGCCACGGTGTCACCTCACCTGCCCCAGGTGTCCTGTCCGTCACAGGTGAGCGGGCGGAGCTCGTCGTAGGGGAAAGCGTTGTCAAGATAACTGTTGTAGGCGTGGTAGAACATGGCTTTGATGCGCTGTCTGAAAAAACAGCAAAGTGTCCTGTAAGTTACTCGAGTACTCGAGTTACTGTTCAGATTCCTTCCTGTCCAGTGAAAAGCTCGTATCTCCACATGTGTTTTTAGCATCATCTCAGAGCTGAAAACAGCCTGTTTTTCTGAGCTCGTCACACTTTTTGGAGATACGTGGTTCTCACAGGACGGCCACACTGCAAACGTGTGATGATCTTCTAGAATCTGATGCATTGATGAAGATTAAAGCACCAACAGGATATAAAGGAGCTCAATGAGCTCAAACATCTGCAGCAGGTGTATTAATCCACAACCTGCGGATAGCTGATAATACTCAGATAATTTGACTTAAATAAGGTTTGAATGCAGGATTTTTACTTGTTGTGGAGTACTTTCAAAGTGTAGTATTGGTACTTTGAAGTACAGGATGTGAATACTCCCTCCGCCACTGGAGCTCACTGTCTCTGTTCACCTGTGTGTCGGTGTGTCTCGGGGTTACCTGGCGCCGGCCATGTCCTCCTCGGTGAACTGTCGGCTCGCCGCATCGTTCAGCAGCCAAACAGCCAGCGCCACGAACACGGGAGCGCGCATGTGGGGACACGAGGAGGGCCGGGACAGAGACACGAGAGGACACGGACACAGAAAACACGACAAAACATCAACAACTACAGAACGCTCAGGAGAATCTACTGCCGCTGCGAAGCTGTCAGGAAGTGGACGATGTGCGCATGCGCCGTCCAATGTGCTGACGAGAAGCTAACCCGAGCTGCGTTCAAGAACAAGCCGCTTCTGCAACGTTAGCGAATGTAAGTAAATCATTAGAAACCACGAACAAACGGAGGGAACCGGAGCCGTTAGAGGAGGGCAACGTGAAAATATACAAACGTGTTGTTATCATATATCATATTTGAACACATTTTTTTCGCTTATATGACAGTTTGAGCTGCATTCAACATCAAACCGTTTACAAACGTTGCATACGTGTGTTTTGGTAACACTTCGTAACAGCATTGATAAGCACTATATAAACATTTAACAAAATGTAATTTTTCCAGCGAAAAGGCCAAAACATTCAGTTTTAATTTCTTAACTGATTTATTTATTTATTTTTTTTGTTAAGTGAACATATTTGAATCACTTTGAGATCTGAGAAATAATATTTTCTGACATTATATAGACTAATCAATAATAAGATTCATCAAGAAAAACCTGGCAGATTCATAGATAATGCCTAATTGTTAGCTGCAGGCCTAATTTCAGCCCTGACAGCAGCTGTTTGGAGCCGAAATCGAGCCAGTGTCCATCTTTCAGTGCAACGTCAATGAAAATACAGAACAACCAAATTATTTGAATGTTTCTGGCACCATCGCTTCCTCCGTCTCACTTTCTTTGCATTTTTAGCCATGCGTGGCTCAGTCTGTCTGTCTGTCAGTCCACGCTGAAATATCTCAATGATAAATAACAATAATAATAATAATAATAAACTTTATTCAGCATTTTTCATACAGGAATCGCAGCTCAAAGTGCTTCACATGAAAGAAATCGCATGCACCAAGTAAGTGCTTTACATAGAAAAAGCAGAATGGACATAAAACAGATAAACAATGAATGTAAAATAAGACGGAAATTAGTATAAAAAATAATAATAAAGACAATGCATAAAACCTCACAATGAACTATTCAAATCTAGGTAAAAATAGAGCAGAATAAGGATAAAAGTCTGTTAGGGCGAAGCTCTAAAGAACTCTTCTTCTGGTGTTTCTGCCTTCTTTGGTTCTCAGACATCAACAGAACCTTTTTCTTTTCTGCAGACACCGATTCACCAAACGTCTCGATGACACTGAATCAGGCGTTTCACAGCCGCCTCAGAGCGTCTTCTCATGGACGTCATCTCACTGTGGGCCTTATCTGCCTTTAACGACCCACCGTGACCCCCAGAGGCTTTATTCATAATGTTACAGGAAGTCAGTGCAGAGCAGCTGAAACTGGACTGATGACACATGATCTCCGAGACTGACGTCAGGCTTTGTGTTTGTTTGAAACCAGTTTAACTCTCAGTCAGAAAACCAACAACTGTTCAAGACCTTTGATTAAGACACCACGATCAATCAGACGCTGAGTTTAGTCTGAGGTCGCTGACGACTTCAGTCAGATCAGAAAGAAGAAAAGTCTTCATTTGCACTGAAACCATCTTTTCCAGTTTGTCACTGACGGATGGAGGCTGGATATCGGTTTTACAGCCACTGCAGGTGTCTGACACGCTGTCAAACAGCTGCTTTAACGATGCTGGAGGTTCAGGGTGAACACAGGAGCTGGACTCAGGGACAGTCTCAGGTCGATCAGCCCTGGGAGTTCCTTTGAAAACACTGATGAATGTCTCGGGGACATGTGCTTCGGACATTCACGGTTCAGGACGGATTCTTATGATATGCCAAATATTTGCCAAATAGAGCCATTATTTGCATAATATGCAAATTGTATTGTTTCTGAGCAGCTCATTTCTGTGAAACCTGAACTATTTCACCAGCTGCAGGTCTGCAGCGGCTCATTGAATAAACAGAGAGCGAACAGAGATGGACAGAGTTCTTGTGCTCATCGTGGCCGCGTCAGGCAAGTCTGTCATTGCTTTACATACGTTTATACTGTTTTATCACAGTGCTCCGCTTTTTCCTCGTGGCTATGAGACCTTGAGCCTGTCTGTCGCTGCAGAGCTGTGTGCTGCCGCGTCACGTCTTCAACATCAGTACCATGTTGTTAATGAGCTGAAGAACATCACTGAAGCGATGAGCTACTGCAGAGAGAAGTACACCGACCTCGCCACTATAGCCAACATGGAGGACGTGACCATCCTGAACAAGATGGTGGACACAAGCGCGATGAAGAGCCATGTGAGTTCACTGTTCAGCGTGTTGACTGACTCAGAGGTTCGTTTGGATAAATGTTTCCTGTAACGTAGCTCGATATCTTAACAATAAGTTAACGATAACTACAACAAGTTAAAGGAAGGAAGGAAAAAGAGAAGATGCATCTAGTTTCAGGCAGTTTGTGTGTTGGAGCAGGAAGTTTATTGCTGGTTCTGAGTGACTTGATGCTTGAATTTCCACTGACAGGAACAGAGCTGCTTCACTGAAGTGAGAATTTCATGTTTTTTAGTCTGGCTGCACTATGTTTAACATAACTGTGGGTCTCTGACATATTTTTACTTGTTTGAAAAATGTTGGTAAGTGAGCTGAGGCGATCCTGTTCTGCTGCTGCTTCCAGTACGCCTGGATCGGACTGTACGACGACATCAGCAGCTGGAGGTGGTCACTGGCAGACGAGACGCTCAAGTTCAGCAACTGGGACCTCCGTCAGCCGTCTGGCTACGGGAGTCAAGAACATTGTGGTATCATGTATGATACCGGACGCTGGCACGATTCCACCTGTGAAAGCACCATTCTAGCGTTGTGCATGGATGTCACAGGTGAGCAGTCGTGGACGAAGCACTCAACCCCAGTACTTGAGTCAAAGTACAGATACTAACTAACCAAATATTACCCCACTACAAGTCAAAGTAGCTCAGCCAAAACATTACCCGAGTAAAAGTACAAAAGTAACTGCTTTTAAATATACTCAAGTATTCAAAAGTACATGCTTTAAGAATGACTTAAGTACAAGTAAAAGTACATTTGCATAACCCGTTCTGCTGCTGCCTTCAGCGCCTTCGTTCTTTGACACGCGGAGCGAGCTGGAAGATGAAGTCCTCGTGTTGCTCGCTGTGCGTGCGTGCGTGATGACGTAGATCCCAGCTGAGAGCGGGTTCTGTGATTGGTTCCCTTCTGTGAAGAACACAGCGTGTGGCCAGGTGTGTTTTAGGGAAGAATAAGACAAAAACAACAACAAGAGCTAAAGTAAAAGAAAGGAGTCCTTCCCAGCCTTCTTCAAAATGTAGAGCAGTAGAAAGTCAAATATTTGTCTTTGAAATGTGATTGAGTGAAAGTAAAAAGTATCCAAAAAATCTGATACTCAAGTAAAGTACAAAGAGTTGTTCACCGAACACTCGTCTTTCCAGCCCGCTGAGGGATAAAGACAGTGAACAGTTTCAGAGCAGACTGATTGGAGACATGGGCTGAGCTCAGGTTGTGCACTGGTTAGCTGTGAGTCGAAGGCTTTGCTTAATACTCAATGTTACGCTGATCATGTCGATGTCGCTCTTTAATGTGACTCTAAGCTGTGGCTCTGAACGGATTCATCGTGGCTCTAATCCTGCCTCAGACCGGACACACAACACATGGCACATTACCCCCGGCACACCGTAAGTACAGCAGTTGTTCTGTACGCAGCACTTTGTCTATTTCAGGGCCGAATGTGACGTTTGTCCTCACCGGCTCACCTATGACCTGGACTGAGGCCCAGAGTTACTGCAGGGCCAACCACAAAGACCTGGCCACTGTGAGAAACATGCCAGAGGTCCAGAGGGTGAAGGAGATGGTGCCTGCAGGACACGCAGTCTGGATCGGCCTTTTCAGAGACTCCTGGAAGTGGTTGGATGGACGTAACTCCTCATTCAGGTACTGGAATCAGGAAGCAGGGGAGCCTAATAACGACGTTGGGAACGAGTCTTGCGTGGTGGCAGACTTCTTGCAAAATGGAAAATGGGCAGACTGGAACTGTGATAGGAGAAAGCCATTCATCTGCTACAGCTGTAAGTTACCATTCACCTGTCCCTTAAATGTGGATTTAGGCTTATTTTTAGGCTTTATTTTATTTGCAGATGCAGAAGAAGAACTCCCCAAAAACAACAAATGAGGAGAAAAATGACATCCAGAAATATCAAGTAACGCATAGAAAAGACGTTTTAACTTCCATGATGTTGATAATGTCTCTGAAATCATTTGGAAAGTTTCCATGTTTTTCTCTTCCGCGTGACGATTATTATCCAACCAGGAATGTTGTAACTGACGCAGTTTGTTTTTTTAAGTCACGTTTTCAAAGCAAGTGATGAAGGTGAGGTTGAAGAAGAAGAGCTCTCTGGATCTGAACGACCCTGCTGTGATGGAGGACATCCTGAAGCAGGTAAATCTGAATGTTCTGTTTGCAACGTGAACACGTATGTGTCGTCCTCACTGTCAAAAACATGCCAACGATAAAGCAGTGATGGCCACATGAATGTGGACACTAAAGAGTGAAGCAGGGTTCTCTGTGAGTGACGTTCAGGAAAGCAAACGTTTGGTGTCTCAGCTCAAACAGAGGCTGAAGGATCAGGGGGTGACCGAAGAGGTCAGACTGAGCTGGAGGACGCAGCCGGACGGAAAGATCTTCCACAGAGATGAGAAGAAACCAAAGAAGAAGAGCAAGTGTCCAAAAACAGACGAGCTTTAATGTCCGGATTTTCTCTGTGTTCATTACAGATTTATTTCCTTCATCCTTAACAGAAGAATATTCTGTCAATACATATTTTGCTGTTGTCGTCCTGCAATTTCTGTTATCACCTTAATTATCCAAATAATTAATATATGTGCTATTTCTACCGACATCAGGAGTGACGACTCTTTGTCTTTTAAATGGTTGTGGTTGCAGAAGTGAGGCTGCACATGAGCTAAGTGCTAATGTCAACATGCTAACACAATGATAATTGAAACTGGTCTGAACATAAACCTGGAGGAATGTTAGAGTGTCCAGGAGTGTCCTGTGTGTCTCTGTTAGTCAACGCTCACACGTTACACCTCTGTTCACCTCATGTGGCCCCAGGTCCAGTTTTAATGCTTTATTATATATATTTTACATAATTAATAAAATACGGTGCACTGATTACTTTTTGACTACTTTTCATACTAAAGAACACATTTCTGATAATTCTTCTGTAATTTTTTCCTTCAATAAAACTGAATGCAGGACTTTTGTGTTAATAGATTGTTTTTTCATTGTGATGATGCTTCTTTTGCTGTAGTAAAATATTTGAATACTTTTTCCTCTGCGGCTCCTGATCTCCCTCCCTCTGCCTCGACCAAACTATCCAACAGGATTCAGCAGCAGTAAATTGTAATAAACACGTTAATGCAGCAGCAATATTACTGACAGATAAATAAAATCACTGACAGAGAACACTTTACTGCAGCATGAGTACTTCTACCTTAACCACAGTTTTGAATGCAGGACTTTTACTTGTAGTGGAGTATTTTCAGATTGTGGTATTACTGCTTTAACTAAATGGTCTGATTACTTCTGCCACCGCTCACAGAACATTATGTCGTGTTTGTTCTTGAACGTTTTCATAATGTTTTATTATCAGCTGCATTATCTCTGACAGCACGTGAATGTAACACGTACACGTCATCGCGTTCCGCTGTTACCATGGATACGGAGTAACCACCGCGCTCGTTCAGCAGGAGCAACGTTAGATGAACAGAAGAGAGCAGCTTGTCCAGACGCCTCCTGTCAGGGTTTCCAGGACTGAGTGAGTCAAACTTTCACATGTTCGACGGAATATTTCGATATTTTCACTCATATTTTCTTTACTTACGTTAGCTTAATTCAAGATCTACAACTTCGGCGATTTTACCGATACGGTTGAGCATATTTCTCCAGTCTCACTCAGTATACAGAATTTGTTGGTATAATGTCCCGATTTTGTTCCATTTATCCACCTGTAATTCACTATTTTAATTAGTTTGTACGTTACCAAACAGAACACTTTGCCAGCTGCTGCGTTCAAGTGCAGAAAGACATTTGGGTTCCGGAGGGACTTGAACATGACATGAACCTTATTATCTGCAACTTTATACTTTTCCTAATTATGTCACAGTGTTAAAATATATGAGACCATTCGACTTTAGACTTCAGACTGCTTCTTTATTGATCCCAATTTGGGAAATTATTTTGTTGCAGTAGCAATTAAACATACAGACAAACACAGAATGCATACAAGATTTTTTTTTTAAAAAAGTAACAAAAAAGTGAAAAAAAAAACATAGAATAGGAATACCAGCAGTGAATTTTACTAAATATACAGTTATATGTATTATGTATATATGTATAATACATATTATATAATATTATAATAATATAATAAAAAATACAATTGAACCAAGGATATAAGCAAGTATTTACATTAAAAAATTGTGGTTTCAGATGATAAATAAACCTTAAACAGACCTTAAACAGATAAATAAATGCAAACTGTAGACTGTCTGTGCAGTACTGCAGTAGTGCAGATAATATGTAAAATACCTGACATGTGTCTCCCGGTAGAGGACCTGATATATGGACATGTATGCAGAATATGCAGGATGTAATCTGAAGTGTTCACACCATCTATGTTTGGTTTGTTTTTTAATATCTTTATACCTGTCGTTGCTGTTCTTTAAATGGGGGAATCTACTTGGCATAGTGTCACAAACATGACAGTATTGACTGATCATGAGCTGCTGTGTTTCTGATTGTATGTGGATGTATAAGCTTCACTTAACATCTTTAATACTTTTCTAAAAGATGGAGACTGTACCGGAGTCAGACAGCGAGGAGCAAGTCAGACATGGAGAGACGGAGGAGGAGGAGGAGGAGGAGGAGGAGGAGGGCAGGGAGCTGTCGGAGCTGGACGGGACTCTCAGTAACCTCCATGTTTCAGCTCCTCAGGAGCTTCTGTGAGCATCCACAGCTTGTA
Organism: Chaetodon auriga; assembly: GCF_051107435.1. Lineage (NCBI taxonomy): Eukaryota > Metazoa > Chordata > Actinopteri > Chaetodontiformes > Chaetodontidae > Chaetodon > Chaetodon auriga. Next base: position 1,325,426 of record NC_135083.1, read on the forward strand.
CACACACCACACACACTCACACACTGAAGGAGGCCAGGAGTTCGTCAGTGTGCCCTCAAATTGCCAATTGCTCTTAAAATGACATTTAGGGTTTGAACAATCAGTCATTTCAAGTTAGAATGTAGCATGAAGGGGCTAAAACTTAACTTATTGTGACCACCGGACTCCTTCTGGGCTCCTTCAGGTACAAACATCTGAAACATACAGTCTCAGTGGTCAGTGGCTGATCTACGGTCACAGAAGCCTTACTGACAGTCACAGCTTTGTGATGAAGGTCATCAGACCTGATGTCTTCACCTGCTGTCCGTCACCAGCCTGAACCTGGAAGCAGACGAGTCCTACAGGATCAACTCCCCCGGCGAGCTCCGACTGTTGGCCGTGGCAGACAACTTCCGCCGTCAGTATTCGCACTTGTGTCCTGAACGCAAACCTCTGCTGCTCTGCCCCGTCAACGAATGTGGTGTTCAGGTAACACCAACAGTCCAGCTCGACTCACCAGGCCTGTGTTTGCATCATCTGTCTTCTGTTTGTGTGTTTCTCTGTCTGATACCTGTGTTTTTTCTCGTATTCAGAAGTTTGTGTCGACCACTCTTCGGCCCACACCAGCAGTCTGCCCTGAACTCTACACCTGGGAGGGCTGTGCCTCCTTTGTGGCTGACTTCCTGTCTCTGGAGCCTTTGGAGCCGCCTGTGGACCTGGTCAGAAAGTGCAGAAACAAGAATTTGATCCACTTGTTTTACTGATTATCTTTTCAGTGTGTCTGAGCGACAGTGTGTGTGTGTGCGTGTGTGTGTGTGTGTGTGTGTGTGTGTGTGTGTGTGTGTGTGTGTCTTAGCCCCGGTACCTGTTCTCCTCCACCTCGGTGCTGCAGAGTCAGCGCGCCACGTGTTTTGAATACGCCACCCTGCTCTGCAGCCTGCTGCTCGGCGCTCACTACGACGCCTACTGCGTCAGCGGCTACGCCGTCAAAGAGATGTGTCTGCTCGACCAGAGCCTGCAGGAGTGCCCCCTGCTGGACACGGAGGGAAAGGTCAGTGCTGCTCTTGGTTCGGTGCACCTCACTGCACATCTGCTGCGCATATGAACGGACCTTTGATTGACAGACGTGAGTGTGTTTGTGTATGCAGAGTGTGATCTCAGAGCAGGAGCAGCAGGAGAATAAATATGCAGTGAAGCCTCTGAGGGAGCTGAAGAGTCACTTTCTGATGCAGCAACAGAAGAAGAAACAGGATGCTGAAGCTGCGCTGCTTCAGAAACAGAAACCACAGGAGGTAACGTGACCTTTGTACTGTGAGACCAACACAGAGCAACAGCAGGTTCCCTGTTAGGTCGACACAAACCCTCCCTCCTTTCACCTCCTCTTCCTCTTCATGAGCAGGACGGTGAGCGGCAACCCGCTGACCCCCTGAGAGGACTGCGGGTGCACTGCTGGGTGCTGGTGCTGTCAGGGAGTCGGAGCATCCAGGAGAACTTCTTCATCGACCCTCTGACCGGGAACAGCTACTCCACCGACGATGACAACTTCCTGGGTGTCGAGAGCGTGTGGAACAACCTCAACTACTACGTGAACATGCAGGACTGCAGGAACAGCTGCACTGTGAGTCCACGACAACTCCAGACACACAACTGACTGATGCACTGTCAGTCACATCAGTACAGACAGGTCTGACGTTAAGTCAGGAAACAGCCGTCATCAAGGTTAAATGGTAAATACACTGACTGGAGTGTGTTATACATGTGCCTGTGTACAGTATCTGCTTGTGTGTGTGTGTGTGTGTGTGTGTGTGTGCGCAGGATATGCTGTATGACCTGGAAGATTTGAGGATGTGGGAGCCCGTCTTGTTCGGTGCAGCCAGCAAAAAGCAGCTGATTCTCTCCGTCCTGAACAAGAAGGAGAATAAGATGATGAACAAAATCAACAGTGACGAGGAGGTGTGTATGTGCATTTTTCTGTGTGTGTGTGTGTGTGTGTGTGTGTGTGTGTATAGTGGACATTTGACTTACAAGCAGGACTCAGAAACAGAGAAAGTTGGATTGAAATGAGGTTTTCAAAGCTGAGGAACACAGACATCTTTAACGATAAGGCTGTTGATGTTTCATCTGATGGATCTTCTTCCTCTGAGCTCCGTTAAAACACACCAGTGAGCCTCGCTGGTGTTCCTCCATCGCCGTGAACACACACGCTGTTTATTCTGACAGTGTGTGACAGTGAATTAGCTGACTGTGAACTCGACATTGTGTTTTTTTGTTGAAGGAGGAGGAGCAGCACAGAGTTTTTGAGATGCCCAGATCCTGGATCAGCCACATCACGATCTCCAAAAAAGGTGCAGGAGCAGCACAGGAGCTCTGTTTGTGTACTGTTTGTTTTCAAGGCCAAGCTAGCATCATTCAGATGAAGTGCAAAGGTGTATGTGTAAGTGTAGAAATACATGATCAGTGCCAGCGTCCAGTCCGAGTCTTATGCTTTTGTCTTCTCAAACCCAAACATGTCCCCTGATGTTGGAAATCCTCCACAAACCGCTGCCTCGCCTTTCTGACTCAGACCTGGAGACCAGCTGGCCGCAAAGAACGAAGGTGACCCGCTACAGAAAAGCAAAGCTGGAGAAGTTTGCGGCGTACCTGAGGTCGGACGGCCTGGTCACACGACTGACGAGATACGAAGACCTGGACTGTGAGTGAGGACACGTCTGACTGCCCACTCAGGGTTTGTCTGTCATCATGTGGAGAAGAAATGATGCACGGAGGGAAGCGGCTTTGAGAGGCTTTTTACTGTCGTCCCTGCACACTGAAAAACATGAAGATGTTCATCTTGTACTTACCTGTGTGTGTGTGTGCGTGCGTGTGTGTGTTGAAGGCACAGAGGTCGTCACGGTGAAGGAGTGGTATCAACACAGAAACGACCACCTGGAGGAGAGAGAGGTCAACAAGCTCCACGGCGTCACCACAGAGCGCTTCAGACATGGACGAAGGTTCCACCTCTTATGTAAATCTGCTTCCTGTCGCCGTCCACCTCAAACCTCACGTCAGCAAAGACACCTTTTAGACTACCTGTGCAGGAGGGCGGGACGTGAGTGACGGCGTGTTGGTGTCTCTCAGTCCACAGCTTCACTGCTCGGAGCGCCCCCACCCAGCGGCAGATGGAGTTCAGCGGTGCGCGTGTGGACGGTCTGGTGCGGCGGGTGGAGACAGCAGGTGAAGTGACGGAGATCTTTGAGGGTCGGGACGACTTCCTCCACTACCGGCACGTCGTCTTCGATCAACGCGTCCGGTTTTCAGAAGCACACTTGGGCGCAGATCCGGACGCTCGACCACTGCAGGTAAGATATGTAAACAGGAAGTCAAAGAATCACTGGAGCCGTTTGTTCATATGCGTTTGTGTGTTTTTCTCTTATTTTCCATCTTTTTGTTCTACTTTTTCTCCCCAGCGTGGCATCAATAAAGTCTTTTTGTCTTTTGTGTGTGTGTGTGTGTGCAAATAGAAGGTGGTGGAGCGTTTCCATAGGAACAGATCCAAACCAGCCAACCAGGACGTGGCCGAGCGAGTGTTCCTATTGGCTCAGAGGCGGATTGAGGTGACCTATCACTTAGAGGATGGCCGATTCATTGCTTCAAAGAGGAGCTTCATCAAACCACGAGAGTCGACAGAACAAAAGAAGGCGGAGGACTTCACTCCTGACCTGGTCTCCAGCTTCCAGGTACAGACAGCAAACACAACAAGAGGCGGTCGAGTCTCTGAGCTGCCTCTGGAACCAGACGCTCCAGTAAACACAACCTTTGTGTCTCAGGTTCAGCTGGACCCACCTGAGAAGCCTCTGAAGACCCTGACTCTGTATGAGATGCTGCTGGACCTGATGAAGGATGAAGAGAAGGTGCTCCTCCAAATCAAGGAAGCTGAGAATGAGGTAACGTGAAGGCCAAAACGGTTGAACTCCCCCTAATTAAGGCAGTGAAACTTTCCCAGTTAACCACCAGTAAGACCCCATGACCAGGTGACAGCATGATGAACCTGGAGGTGCTTGAGTTCATGGTCTGAGTCGGCATGAATGTTTCTGCCATGTGTGCAGGTGAGAGACATTTTGTCCTGCAGAGAGCAGGAAGAGCGAGACATTCAGCTTCACTTCTCACCATGGACGACGACAGGAGCCGCCAGGGCCCGCAGGCAGAGACAGGACATGGTACCACACACACACACACACACACACACACACACACACACACACACACAACAATACAAGACAGCCACGCACACATCGATCACGTGTCAGCCTTCTCTCTGCCGCTGCAGGAGCGTCTGGCTGCAGAGGAGCAGAGGTGGCTGCAGGAGAAGGAGAAGGACATTCTGGCTCCCCTCCTGATCCGACTGCACGACGCACAGACGCTGAGCGCCGAAGACGCCAGGCAGCTCCACCAGGACTGTTTGGCCGAGTTCAAACAGAGACTGGTGGAGCACGCCAACCTCATTCAGGAACGATATGAGAAGGTACCACACAAATCCTACAGAGAAGCCTTGTGGAACAGGAAGCGAGCTCCTCAAGTCACATGGTCTCACTGTGTATACGATGCTCAGCTGGTTTCATCCCTGAAGGCTGAATATACTGGAGTTTATAGACATGTTTGAAGTTTATATCTGCAAAGAAAGCAGAACAGGACAAAGACGTCTTGCTGTTATCAGACTTTCTGCGAGCACGCTGACATGTCGATGGAAACATGTGTTCAGGAGACTCAGGAGCTGCAGAAGAAGCAGCAGTGGTTCCAGAAGAACCAGCTCACCATGACGGGACAGCAGGAGGAGGAGTACCAGACCGACTGCTCTGAGAGAACGCTGCGAATACGTGTGGCCAAGAGGCGGCTCAGCATGTACTGACACACACACACACACACACACACACACACACACACACACACACACACAGATCATCTCCAACCCACAAAATACAATCAGACTTTACAGAGAGCTGAACTTCTTTTCATCTCCTGAACAGTTTAAAGTCGTGTTGCTGTGACAAACAGTGTGTGATCATTTCTGTGTGTTTGTGTGTGTTTGTTCCAGGCACAAGGAAGCAGCTCCTCAGAAGTACCGGGCTCTTGACCAGAAGCTCAAACGGGACCCTCGACTGTCCCCTCACCTGCTCAGCTGAGACTCACGCACAGGTTGATCCAGAAATCGTCCTTCACACACTGTTCCTTTCTCTTCCTCAGAGTCAGTCATACACAGTATTTCCGTATTCAGTCAGGATGATCCAGTGGAGCTACGAAGAACACTGAAGATGTTTCTATTGGAGGACTTTAACATGTTAACGTCTCTATTATCTGTAGGTCTGGAAAGATAGATAAAGATCAAAAGCAAAGAGGAAAACTGTACTAATTATTAAAAATCTGTCTGCAAGTTTTTGTGTTGTTTGTGTCGTCTGGCCTTCAGTTTGAATGATGAAGTTTGTTCTTCAACACCTGCATCCATGTCAAGGAGCCTTCAAAAGCAACGGGAAATTTGCTTTGGATATTTGTAGTCCTTGTGTGTGCCAGTGTTTTAGTTACCCCAGGTTCATTAGCGCTGAAGACCTCAGAGACAAGGCAGGTTTCATGTCACAAAACTCTTCTTCAGACGGGATTCAGGGGTCTGTTTGCAGACCACGACCAGGTGACCAGAGAGGGTTCATTCAGCAAAAGACAGAAGTCAGAAATCTGTTTCGGACAAACATGAAGGAGTCATGCAGATAATAGTATTCAGACTTTCTTTGTGGCTGTCAGAGTCACTGTTATTTTAGTCAGAGTCAATAATCATACAGATATATCTTAATCTCAGTACAAATCCAGCTTTCCGTTTCTTTAAATGACCACAAATTTTACTTTGTTGACAGTCAGCTGTAGACAGTGAAGTGTAATGATCAGTGCTGCCTCTGGGTGTCGCTGGTGAGGTTTTAAGCTGTGGTCTTAGCAGTGCATCATCAGTCTGTACTGGATGTTCGTTGTGTCAAGAAAACAAGTGGGATTTGACCAAATTTAGTTTTTAATGATGTCACTATTTTTAATTAAGGCTTCTGGTATTTATTTCCTGTATTTTCCAGCCAATCTTGCTGTAGTTTTTTTTTTACACGAGGTGTAAAGCAGTAGGTTTGGGGACTGTCAGCCCTAAAGCTGCTTTACAAATCATCTATAAACCATCAATAATGGCAGCTTTTCATTTGTCAGAATGTGAAAAATTCCATCAGCAGGTGTCCTCCTTCGCCGTCTTTGTGTGCTCAGGCGTTCCTCACTTTTTAGTAAGAGTAATGGCTTTATTTCAACCCCCTGTTTACCTCACACTGTATTGTAGCTGTTAATTACTGACAAGTGGTGCCCTTCCATCATTTCCGCAGAGGTTATCTTTGATACAGCATCTTAAATAAAAGCCCGGCATCGGTATGTATTTTAATGTGCAATGACATTTCATACTAGTCATAATCATCAGCGGTATTGGTTTGACAGTGTTCTGTTCTTTTCATTGAACAGTGAGACCAAGGCGCTCATGGAGACCCAAACAATCCTCCACTGGTCCGACAGATAAACACAAACCAGCTGAACCACTCGCGCATGCGCTCTGCAGCCATCACAGTATGAAGAGTGCACAGCACAAGTAGCGCCAGAGGTAAACAAGCTTTTGTGATACTCATTCACACATTTAACGCTCATATTTACATTTGAACAGCGGAGGCAGTTTTATAAAGACTTCAGCTTCCATGACAGCTCATTTGCTGACGTAAAACTTGAGTCCCTTTGCAGCTGTCACTGTGACTTTTCAGACTGAGCTAGTTAACCTCGGCAGAAGCTAACAGTTAGCCGTGTTAGCTTATCTGTACACAGTCAATGGAGAGAATATACAACTCCGTTTAACTGGACGCGCTTCGTGAACAACTTCAGATATTTGGTTGTCTGCTTCCCGCTTCCGGTGTAGTTTACGAACGTGTAGTTTCAATCATTTTGCGTATCGTCCGAAGACGTTGCTTGGAGCTCTTTGAAGCTAGCACTAACACAGATAGCGTTAGCATTTTAGCTACTGTCAAATATCTCAGTGGGCTCCCGATGGGCGGGGCTCTTTCTCGAGCGACAGCACAAACGTCCAATGTAAATTCTGAATAGGCGTCATTCGTGACTTGTCGACCAATCAGCGTCTTTCACGGAGGAAGGCGACGGATCAGGAGCAGACATGTCCAAAAGAAGAGTTTCTTTCATTGATTAAACACTGCTGAGTTTTGACATTGAGGACGTCGAATCTCTGCCCATTCAAACGGCATTTTCGGAAATGTAAGAAAGACAGCCAAACAGATGGAATGCGACCGTTATCTTGGAGACGTGAGCGCCATCCTGTGTGTGTCGTCATCACGTAGTTCAGGTACAGCAGGCTGCAAAGTCACTGAAACAACTCTGCCATCGTTTTAATGTGGTCACAGAATTAAAACATCTCCACCCAGAGCTCACAGCAACGCCTTCTCTATTTATTCACGTTAACGTCATGTTTAAGAAACTTAGCACCAGAGACGATGCGCGCGCTCGCGACGTGTTCCAAGTGTCACCAGGCGCGCGCTTTTGGAGGAAGTTCAAACAGGCTGTTATGACGATGATGGTGATGATGATGATGAGAGTGATGTGTTTTAAGTTTACGTATCGTACGGAAGTCTGTGACTGTCAATATTAAGAAGTTAAATTCATTCCTAATCTCTCATTATTGATGGAAATGTACTGGAGTAACTTCTCCTCTGCCAGATGAAGACTCCTCCGGACAGGTCAGGAATCATCTTTGAGGTCGGAGCTCAGCTAGAAGCCCGAGACCGCCTCAAGAACTGGTCTGGACCACACGCACAGGCGCACACACACACACACACACACACACACACGCGCAAATGAACAAAAATAATCTGGAGTACTGAGAGTTTTTGTTGTGATGTACAGACTCTGGAAGCTAGATGTTTGTTTCTGTCTTAGATTTATTTTAAAGTTTCTTTATGTTTTAATCCAACTCTGCTCATTTTATCTTTTGACAACATTTTTTACAAACTTGGAAAATCTCGTCCTGCGTCACGTTGTCGTTCCGTCAGGTACCCGGCCACCATCGAGAAGATCGACTACGACAAGGAGCGAGTCCTGGTCCATTACCGCCAGTGGAGCCGGCGACATGACGAGTGGTTTCAGTGGAGCTCGCCGTACCTGAGGCCGCTGGAGCGAGTCAGCCTGAGGAGGCAGGGCCTGAACCCGCCATGTTCACAGCCGGTGTGTGTGTGTTTGTCTGTGTGTTTGTGTGTGTGTGTGTTTGTCTGTGTGTTTCTGTATGTGTGTGTTTGTCTGTGTGTGTGTCTCAGTCTTCTGCTCTGTTGACTCTGTTGGACTTGTCTCTCTCTGTCTCAGGTGTTTGTTTCAGGTACGAAGGTTCTGGCCTGTTGGACAGACTGTCGTTTCTACCCAGCCAAAATCCTCAGAGTGAACAGAGACGGTGAGTCTCAGTTTCACACCTGATGTCGTGTGATTGAAGGTGATGGTGGATCAGCGATTAGTCGATTCATTGACGAGTAACAGAAAGTAAGCTGGAGCCGTTTTATCTTTAAAGGTGTCCATCAAACAAATGGTTGAGACATTCTCTGGTTTCTGAGCGTTTGCTGCCTTTTCTTCTGTTTCATATAAATGTAAATGGACTTTTTTTGGGGTTGGACTGTTGTTGAGACAAAATGAGACTTTTGTTGACTTCACTACCTCCTACAGTGTTTTTGTACGCAGATGTACTTTGTTTACTTCACTGCAGCCCATCAGGTTAAAACAATTAAAACATTTTAATTGGGGTTCTGCACAGACCGAAACCTGAGACCGAGTCCCACCTGAGCTGAGCCAGTCTGACCTTCAGGTTTAAGACCGGAGTCATCGTCATTGTTCTGTTACTGAAGTGATCAAATGTTCAATAAACTGAATGAAATGCTACCAGCTGCTAAACCTGTGTGTGTGTGTGTGTGCGTGCGTGCGTGCGTGCGTGCGTGCGTGCGTGCGTGTGCGTGTCAGACTCCTACACAGTGCGTTTCTATGATGGCGTCGTTCGGACTGTGAAGCCCACGAAGGTCAAACCTTTCCAGGAAGTAAGAAATATACACTTCACTTCCATTGGTCTTCATCTGACTGGCTTCACCAATCACAACTCCTTTGGTTTTAACTGTGTGTGTGTGTGTGTTTGTGTGTGTGTGTGTGTGTGTGTGTGTGTGTGTTTGTGTTTGTGTGTGTGTGTGTGTGTGTGTGTGTGTGTGTGGTGACACAGAAGTCCAGATCTGAGAAAAGTGCAGTGGGAAGCGAGGGATGGGAGGAAGGGGAGAGCGAGGACGAGGAGGATGGCGGAGAGAGAGAGGAGAGGGAGGAGGAGAAGGAAATGGAGAAGGTGACATCAGAGGAGAAGGAAGGATCTCAGGAGGAGGTGGAGGAGAGGAAGAGGAAGGCAGAGCCTTCATCCTCCCATCAACCAGCAAAGAAGAAATCAGATGACTGTAAGTTACATGAACTCTGACACCTGTCACTATTAGAACTGATCCTTCGCCAGTGCTGAAATGCATTGTGGGTAAGGCAAAGGCCCTGACAGCTGATTGGCGTGTGTGTGACTTCATCAGACAGACAGCTGAAGACTGTCAGTGTCTGGAATCATGTTGCTGATGCTCGTGATGTTGTTCTCTTTCAGGTCGGAGCAGCGGAGCTCAGAATGAGCCAATCACAGATAACTCCACCCAGCCAGCTCCTCCTAACCCCGCCCACATCGACAGAGGTAAACGCCGCTGCAGACGTTCTCTGTTGGCCTGAACGTAAGACGGCTGTGAACACGAAGCAGCTCGGCTCTGATGTCCGTGTTGTAGTCCTTCTGTGACAGCGTGTCGTCTCTGCTGTGTAATCTGTCTTTGTTCTTCTGTCTCAGACGTCCTGTTGGAACGTCAGGCCCACCTGCCCACCACACACAAGTTCAGCAGAGAGCCACGTAAGAGCACTCGAACGCCACACACACTGGACAGCAAGTCCAGGTTCGATATCCACGACTGCACTGACACACTCAAACACACACTTTGTCTCTGTCCTCCTGCCTGCACCTCCTCCCCTCTGTCCTCCTGCCTGCACCTCCTCTCAGTGTACAGGGTGATAAAGAACCAGCCTCCTCCCATCCTCTCCATCGAGTTGGACCACAACCCCTTCAAGTGTCCTGCAGAGGGCTGCTCCAAGTCCTTCAGGAAGGCGAGTCTGCTGCACTACCACATCAAGTACTACCACTCTGAGCAGCAGCTGGACGAGCGAGGCGGCGAGCAGGAGGCGGCGAGGTAGGTCAACAGTTCAAATCCCAGAGCAGGAGCTTTACAGAAAGTCAACCGGAGGAACGTTGTGTTTAATGCTGGCTGGGTTGTTGCAGGAGGAAGCGGTCGTCTTCTAAAGGGGCCGAATTCAGTTCAGACGTGAAGAATGAGGACCAAAGCGGTACCTGTCACCGTGAGGACGGGGGGCACAGCATCATGGGAACAGGTATGCATGTAGTACAGGTACCCAGTATCAACTGATAATGTCCAAGTTTAAAATAACATTATGGTCATCATCAGGTTATTTTTTCTCTTTCCTGTGCGATCTCAGCAGACGTGAAGAAGGAGGGAGGAGGAGAGAAAGCAGGAGGACAGGACAGAAAGGAGAGGAAGAACTTCCTGAGAGTCAAACTAAAGAAGAAGAAAAAGAAGAAGAAGAAGAAGAAAAGTCAGTCAGGTGAGAGTCAGCATGTGCATCAAAAAGCAAAACGATCATCAGTGTGTGTGTTATTATTAGTTTTAGGAGTATTAGAGTACTGACTGTGAGTACTCAGTGGACCCTCTCTGTCTCCTCCTCAGGACTCGGCAGCAGCGATGACGAGAACTCAGACAGACCTGCGATCAGTCTGAAGCTGAGCGCCGAGCACGACAGCACACACATGCACGGTGGGAACTCACTCACACACATACACAGACACACCTGTACACACATGTCACAGGTGCTTCGTATGGTCATTTTTCGTCACCCACTGTCTCACCGGAGTCCCGTCTCCCTTTCAGCGGACGACGGCAGTGACTGGTCGACACTGACCGCCGAGAGCGGTGAGGACACGCCCTCTTGGCCTGTCGCTATGGAGACAGAGGAGTGTGAAGTGGTGAGGTGTGTGTGTGAGGTGGACGAGGAGAACGACTTCATGATCCAGGTAAGACATGCACGCACACACGCACACACACACGCACACACACACACACACACACACACACACACACACACAGAAAGAAATACTAATCCTGTCTGTCTATGTGCCTGTGCCTGTGCCTGTGTGTGTGTGTGTGTGTGTGTGTGTGTGTGTGTGTGTCTGTGTGTCTGTGTGTGTCTGTGTGTCTGTGTGTCTGTAGTGTGAGTCATGTCTGTGTTGGCAGCATGGCACCTGTATGGGTTTATATGAAGACAACGTCCCACACAACTACATCTGCTACTACTGCAGACACACTGCAGGTAGGACGTCTCACCCTTTCTGCTTCTACTAGTGTGTGCTGTTTTCTCTACTGTGTGCGTGCGTGTGTGCGTGCGTGCGTGCGTGTGTGTGTCTCATCCTGTCTTCACTCGTGTCCAGGTTGGAGGCGGGCTCAGCGCTTCCTGTCAGAGCCTGATTTGCTGGTGTCCGGTCACATGTTTGGCCTGTCGTGCGTGAAGGAGAACTACTCGGAGATCAACGCCTCCAAGATCTCACACACGCGCCACCTGCTGGCGCACACACACGGCCTCAATCAGGTCCTCAGTGGGCTGCAGCTCCAGATCAGCCTGTTACAGTGAGTACAGTCACATCAGCGCCTCAGTCTGAGTCCACGCAGACACGTACTCAGTCCCTCTGTCCCTCTGTCCATCTGTCCCTCTGTCCATGCAGCTCTCCATCCCACCCTGATCTGCAGCTGTGGAGGCTGCCATGGAAAAGAGAGGAGGGACCGAGATCGGCGTCCTGCCCGAGAGGAGAGACTTCCCTCTGTTACGTCAGCAGTGAGCACTGCTACCAGAAGCCCGGAGCATCATGGGAGAAATCGGAGGAGAGGGAAAAGGAAAGGCAGGCGGCTGCAGTGAAGGAGGAGCAGGACGCTGAGCAGGAGGTAAACAGGAAGCAGATGGTCTCCGTGTCCCGGTCAGCGTTAAATAACCTTAAATTCATTACGTTTCCGTCTTCAGTGTCCCTCATCGGTTCGCCGTGAACAGGCTTTGGACTGAAACGTTGATGTCAGTATTCAGGTGTTACCTGCTGGTCGCACAAGACAAACATGTCAGCGCTGACCTCACTGAGATTCCCACGTTCATGTTCTGCTCAGGATGAACTATGATAGCTTAACGATCATCTGACTCGTCATGTAGCGCCATCATCAGGCCAACATTTTAGCTTGTGCTTTTAATTTATGACTAAATACCTGCAGACTATTGACACTCCCATCAGCCTCAGCTGTAGTCTGTGTTTACTGCTAATGAGCAGATGTTAGCATGCTAACAAGGTGCTTTCAGACACGACATGATTTGAGCTGCTGTGTTCTGTGCACATCTGACGAGGCGTTCGGGGAAATCAGGGAGGACAGACCAAATTATGTTTTCAAAACGTCCAGCAGAATTACTGCGTGATTTAGTCAGCTATGAAGTTGTATCGTCCCGTGAAGCATGCGTTAGCGCTAGCCCTGCTAAGCCATTTAACAAAGCTAAGATATGTTAATAATAAGGGCAGATATTTCCTACCTTTAAGCTCACTTACATGCCTTCTTGGTTGGAAACGTGTTTCCTCCCGAGGTCTCAATTCATGTGTAAACTTGTGTTGAACAGTTCAGGGGATTCAGACACATGCAGTTATAGCTTTTCCTCCATTTTGGCTTCTTTGCTCGGCTGACTGCCTTGCACACACTTAGCTTGATAAGCCGTCGTAGCGTGACACAAACCATTGGAAATAACATGTTTCAGAGTGCAGTGTGCTGCTGTTATCTGAAAGGGTGAGCATGGTGAACATTACACCTGCTGCACTCTGTATGATGACGTTAGCATTTAGCTCATAGCTCTGCTGTGCAGCCTCACAGAGCTGTTAGCTAATCGTGATGTCACGTGGCGGTTCATGGTGACCACAGGTGATGTTAGGGATGGAAAAGACGTCAGCTGGTGTGGAGTTGAAAAACGAATCTTAGCTCAGAGAGACACAGAGAGTAGCTCTGCGGCTCTGAGCTCTTGCTGTTGCTATGAGACCGGCCAAAACCAGCTCGAGGCGCCGCGCTCATTCTCGTAATCGTGGGATATTTTTACACGCTGGCGCTCTGCGAGGGCCGTGCAGAGAGCCTCAGAGAGCACGGCTGTCTTTTAAAAACACCAAACAACATGTTCTCCTCCTCCTGCCACAGCAGTTTGTTAGCTTAGCCGTCAGAAGTCCACCTGGACGGCGGCGTCTCAGGTTTCCAGGTAGATCTGTGAGCGACAGCACACCAACTCTGATTCTGTCTCTGCAGGAAATAAAACATGAGGATGTCAGCAAGACACCAGCTGACGCCGCCGCCGCAGACACGGCAATGCGCTCGGACACGCTCGGAGACGCCTGCGTGAAAAGAGAGAACCACGCACACGCGGAGGGCCGCGAGCACACACACACTCAGACACACATGCAGGAGCCTCGTCCGGCGTCTGTGGCCGAGTGTCAGCTGAACCTGCTGGAGCACGTGGAGTCTCTGCACCGCCAGATCAGCGCCAGGATGGACCTGATAGAGCGAGAGCTGGACGGTAACACACACGCGCACACACACACACACACACACACACACACACACACACGACCTGATGAAGTGCATCAGTCAGATGTGACAAGTATCTCATTAAACTTGATTAAAGACAATCTGTCTCGCTCTCTGTCTCTCTCTCTCTCTCTCTCTCTCTCTCTGTCTCTCTCTCTGTCTCTCTCTCTGTCTCTCTCTCTGTCTCTCTCTCTCTCTCTCTCTGTCTGTCTGTCTGTCTCTCTCTCTCTCTCTCTCTCTGTCTCTCTGTCTCTGTCTCTCTCTCTCTGTCTGTCTGTCTCTCTCTCTCTCTCTCTCTCTCTGTCTCTCTCTCTGTCTCTCTCTCTCTCTCTCTCTCTCTCTCTGTCTCTCTCTCTCTGTCTCTCTGTCTCTCTCTGTCTCTCTGTCTCTCTCTCTGTCTGTCTCTCTCCAGTATTGGAGTCCTGGTTGGACCACTCGGGCGAGCTCGAGCCTCCCGACCCTTTGTCCCGGCTCCCGCAGCTCAAACAGCGAATCAGACGGCTGCTGCGCGACCTGTGCACTGTGAGACGCCTGGCGGTTTGGCGCTGAGCCTTCTCACACCTGAAACTCTGACCCCTGACCTTTGACCCCGCGAGTCGCCGCTAGCAAACACAGACTGGCAGAGGGGGCTCGCGCAGGAGTAGACAGACTTGTGGAGAGCGACGCTCTGAGCCTGGAGGAGCGGGGGTCTGTCTCCACAGGACAGAGGACAGCGCCCCCTCTGGTGGACTAAAAGTGCACCGCAACACGAAGAGGATGCCGACATTTTTTTATAACCTGACCGTTAAAGGTACCAGAACATTTCCCAAACCGCCTCCAGCAGGATGCGGCGTTCGACCACATGACGACGACAGGTGTGATTATTGATTGATTGATTTGGGCTTTTTTTTGACGAGCTGCTGTCATCCATGTCATCAGGACACGTCTGAACGACTCGGTAACATGAGTGACTGAGCTGACTGAGGCAGGAGATGTCAGAGCGTCAGAGTTTGGACTGAATGTTAACACCCGTGATCCATCGCAGCGTCCAAGCTGTCAAACAAAAACCTGACAAACACACACACAACTTAACTTTCTGAGGGCATCTGGGTAGATTTTTGAGGATTTAGTGAGAAAGATTTCTACAGTGATTCTTTTATAAGTTGGATATTTCTCAAGGCAGAGATTTTGTAATAGTACTAGAATTAGTACTGACTGTAATAACCCCGTTTTTAAACACACAGGGTGGAAAATGAGGCCTCACAGCAGAAAGTAGTGAAGCAAAGTTCATTTGTGCGTCGTCTTGAAATCTGTGGTTCTAAAAGCTTCGTGAGCTCTGACACCAGCCGGGCCACCGCCATGACTCTGTGGGCCGTTCGCTCCTCTGAGGCGTTTCGTTCTCAGGATTTTTCATCATTTCATTCAAATAAAAGTCCATCAGAGCTAACTAGCTTGCTACCTGTTAGTTAACTAGCATTAATTATCAGTTAACGAGCCGGTTGGCTTCATTGCTATTGTGACAGCGTGTTGATTTAAAGACGTATTTGTACGACGGACTGCTGCCTCAGCGTGTGAACCACGCCTCTGCTGTGCATCGGTTTGTACACTAATGCAGAGGGTTTCATTTCACTAGCTAATAAGCTAATATAGCGTCTTTCATTGTGTAGATTTGTGTGTCCGTGCTCACCAGAGTTCAGCTGGATGTGAAGTCTGCTGCCGTCAGAGGACACAGGGGGCAGGAGCCAAAGCTTCAGAGCTGAAGTCCTGAACGCTGCACTGAGTGAGGCCTAAACAGAAATTGTTCAGATGTTCACACTTCTGTTGGCACAAACACGACACGCGACACTGAACATATAATCCGACTTAAAGCAGAGCGTTGACAGACTCTCGAACCTGGATGGACGTGTGGACGGTCTACAAAGACGATTTCCTCAGTTTCAGCCGGACTCGGCTCAGCTCAGCTCACAGTTCCCTCTGCCTTTTCTCTTTTTGATATTTCTTTATCAGATTTTAGGCGAACTCTTCTACTTTTCTAAATTTATAGCAGTGCTTTTAATTTCTTTATGACTTTACCAAGAAAAATGTAAATGAAGCTTGTTAAAAACAGTGTTTGAGTGGACGCAGGAGCTCGTTGTTGACCTTTGGGAACAGTTTATGGATCAGTGTGTGAAGCGGCGTCTCACTGCCGCCTTCGCCGAACAGCTGGCTTCTGATAAGTTGTTTGTCTGTGTGAGTTCTGTTCCTTCAGATTAATCTCGGCACGCTGATCGTGAGCGCTTCTGTACATAGAAATGATTCGTCACAGACGGAGAGCGCCGCTCGTTAGCATCGACGTGCAGGTTTGCTAACAGTTCAACAAACTGTTCAAAACTTTCCTCTGAACTGACACACAGACAGTTTTAAAATGTAAATACGTCAAAGTGAATGTTTTATACGCTTGTGTAAGAAGCTAACTGTATAAAGCTGTAGATTTATTTTGATAGAAAACTTGTGATTGGTTGGTTGGCGGCTGATCCTCACGGCGTTCACGGCCTGCAGTTATTGTGAAACTTCATTTCTTTCAGTTTTGATGCTGTTTGATTTCCACTTCATCTGAAGTGAATTCTGCTCCAGATGGTGCGTTCAGGCGCTCGAGTCTGAGTTCATGCTCAGACTGGCTCACGCTGCAGAGGCGTCCTGCTCATCTGAGAGATCCACCTGAACGCACACACCTGGTTTGGTCACGTGATCGCTGTCTAGTTTTCTGAGTTATTGAGGATCAGCCCGAATGCAGCACGAGTTCGTGCACCTGAACGCTTCAAGGTCAAACTTTTCTTTTTTACTTTCACACTTTGTTTAAAGCATGAAAAAAAAAATGTTTTCTGACTTTGATTAAAATTGAAAAGTTCCAGTCGGTGTGGATGAGTCACATTCAGCATCACAAACATGGTGCTAAAACTTAACCCTTCCATGTATTCTAGTGTACAAAATTACAGAAGTCGCCCTAAAACACCCAATTAATGAATGACTGTACAGTTAAGCTCCACAAAAAGCCCATAAAGATGCACAAACATTAACAAAGACATGACTTCATATCACCATCATACTAATGATGCATTTTAGCTGAAAGTTACCTTCAGTTCCTGTTGTCATCTTTATTAAACAAAGCTTTAACGTGCAGGTTAGAGGTTAGTTGTTAGAGTCAAGCTTCATGCTTCTGTTTCATTACACGCTTTGAATATTAACCACTGAAAGTAGCCCCAAATAAAAGCCCGCTGTCCTCCCGCTTGAGTTCAGGTTGATTCAGAGCTACAGTGAAACTACTGAGCCAGAAATAAAGACGTATTTGAGAGGTGTTTTCAAAGATTTACGTCTTCAGTAGGAACCAAAATGTGGGATAACAGCAGCCTTCAAGACAAAACACAGCATGGCCGGTTCATAAGTGTTTCCTCTGCAGCACAGAACAGGCCTGAAGTGTGTGACAAGGTTCACGTGGATCAGGACCCTCCCAACACTCCCAGAGCGTTTCTTAAACGTCGTATATCCACAGTGAGTGTGTGTGTCTCACTGATGCAGTGTAAAACCTGTGTGTGTGTGTGTGTGCGCGCGCACACACACAGGTGCAGGTTTGAGCTCGAGCTTTGATGGATGACTTCATGTTTCTTTACCGCACACAGTGTTTGTTACACACAGTCCAGTCAGACAGATGGTCTCACTGCATGTTCACAGGCCACCAGGACACTCCCTTATGCCACTGTGTGTGTGTGTGTGTGTGTGTGTGTGTTACAGTAACCCTTCCCTCTGCAGTACAGTCCATTGAACCAAAGCCTGAATATGGATTGAGTTATGGATCGGTTCTTTCTGTGCCTGCAGGGGTGGAATCATCGGTCGGTCCGTCCGTCTGACTTTGGTCCAGAGTGAAACATCTCAACTAACATCAGATGGATTAACACGAGCTTTGATGCAGATGTTCTTAATCCCCAGAGGGTCAATCCTGATAGTTAGTGACGGACCAACACATCAAAACATTCACCTGTTACACGCTTCATGACAGGATACTTCACAAATGCTAACAAGCAAACATGAATATCATAAAATTTGCAGGTATTTTAAGTTTAGTTTGTCCTGGATGTTGTTGCTGGATGAAGATTCATACGATGACCAGACCAGCAGCTTCTCGTCCAGCCTGAGTTGAGCGCCTGTATTCAAGCTCAGTTTAACTTCTTTAGAAAATACGATTATCTGTTTCTGAATCTGTCGTGTAAACCAAGCGAACACGACTTTAAAGGGTTGTCTGTAGGTTCAGACTTGGTTTTAAGGGTTAAATTAGAATTAGCTTTAGGTTAGGCTTAGTTAAGCGTTTATTAGCACAGATTGCACAGTACGAGGTGTTTATTGGTATTATTTTTCTTATTTCCTCGGCAGAACCTGGAAGTTTCAGGTGGTGGTGGTTGGGGGTCCTCAGGGGTTGGTCCATGTCTCCAGGGGCCCAGAACTCTTAGCTTCACCCCTGAATACTGACAGGAAGTAACATGTCCGGTAAAAGGAGCTCACACAGTGAACAAACTACAGAGGCGGTGGAGGAGCAGGAGGTTCAGACAGTCACCTCCTCCTGTGGAGCGTGCGCGTAGCGGGAACACTCGGCCTCACTCGACGCGACACCTGTTGTGGTTTGACCTCGTGACCGTCCGCTGAACGAACTGGCCGTTGTTTACGTGACGTAGCTCCGCCCCTGAAGGTCCGCGTGCGGTTGACAGCGGGTTCAGTCTGACAGCAGCCTCGCGACCAGCTCAGCTCCCGCTCCACCCGCAAACCGTCCGCGTTAACGCGCCTACCAGCCAACCAGTTGGATTAAACCGGTGAATTAAGTCGTTTCTGGAGCTCACGGCTGTCGGTGAGTAACGTTAAGTAACGTTCAGTCCAGTAGCTGTTAACGGCTACTAACCGAGTAACGGCTAGTTAGCCAATTAGCCAGCTAACGACCAAGTGTGCTATTAGGCTAATTGTCGCGTTAACGCTAACTAGTAAGCGAACCAGATTAGCCCAGAAAGCGGGGCTCCTGTCTTCTATGGCGATGGTGTGTTTGGTTACAGGTGTGTGTGAGAGCGTGCGTGTGTGTCGCTAACGAGGTGAGACGCCTCCCATAGTAACAGTTGCTAAGCCCGAGCTGTCTGTCTGGATCTGACATTAGCATCCGGGCTCGTTAATTAGGCAGCGTTTAAGTTAATGTTAGCTAACCGCTAGCTTATCCGCAGAGACTCGTGTGTGTGTGTGTGTGTGTGTGTGTGTGTGTGTGTGTGTGTGTGGGCGGGCAGCAGAGACAAGAGCATCGGCACAATCAGTTCAGCATGGAAACACAACCCCAGTTCTGAGCAGAGCAGCCATCGATCAGTCGATATTTTTGTCAATCAGCCATTTTCATGTAAATTTACTGCGTCTGAAAAATGTCAGAAGCGTCTTTTTCTACAAGAAGCCACCAGAAGACAAAATGACGTCTCCAACAATCAGCCTGTTTATCGTCTTCCTCCTCTGAAATTGTGTTGTTCAGTTTGCTGTGAGTACGTCTGTTTTATTTTGATCATATTCTGGAATTGAGGTTCACGTGGAACGTCATCCAGGTGTCCGATCATCTGCGTGCAGGTGTGTTGTTGAGCATGTTCACGTAATCCACGTGGTTTTCAATGTTATCCTAATTTGGTTATATCCCGGATTTGGTGCATGGAGCATAGTGAAATTTGGTTATTTCCATACATGATGGCAGAATCCAGGATTCTGATTGGCTGTGTCTTTCACTTCCGAGTTACGTGGACAGTTGAGGATGAACTAGTTTGGTTTCTGGCTTTGTGGACTCACAGCACTTAAGTTTCTGATGGATTTGGCATCTTCAAAAATCTCCAGTAACGGATGATGGTGGCAAAAATGAATATCTTTATGATGAAATGCAATTTTGTGTATTTGATGTTGGACTTTGAATATTCCAGCAGAACATCTCACAGAACATCTCACAGTCTGTGCAGTGAGCGCTGATCTGACCGGCAGCTTCAGTCAGTCAGTGAGCTCGTTATCGGTTTGGGTCAGAGCCAGATAGCCCACAGGAAGCTCAGCATCCATCCAAACCACTCTGCTGTTACCCAACCTGTCTGCCCACACACACGCACGCACACACACACACACACACACACACACACACACACACACACACATAGCTGGATGGCCTCCTGGCAGAGAGATCACTGCCTGTTTCCATTAGATTCACATGTTGGATAACACAGTTTTACAGACCACACAGGTAGACACACACACACACAGACAGACAGACAGACAGACAGACAGACAGACAGGTGGCAGAGCTGGATGTTAAAAGCAAATGTTTTATTTTTATTCGTGTGACCAGGGATTTGTCAGGTATCACAAAGTCTTTAAAGGTCTAAAGGAAAAAGCAAAACAAAGTTCCTCAATGCTTCTGTTATGTATTTAAATTTCCAATAACATAATTACTTACTGTCAATAATGTTAATGATCTGTAATTGATTTCTGATGTACTTCTTCAACAGTCTCATTAATTGGCAAAATTGTTTCAGTGACTGTAAAGAAGCCTTTAAGACGAGGAACTGGTCAAACTGTATAATCACATTAGCAAAACCAAATCCCAGACAGGTAGACAGTTACCTAAATAACTCTGTCTAACTCAGCGTGTGTCTGTCTCCTCGTTTGTGTCTTTTTTAATCTGTCTGGCAGGCGTGTCTGTCGGGTTGACTGCCAGTAAAGCGTCCCTATGATGGAGGAGCTTCACGACGTCCAGCTGACCGAGATTAAACCGCTCCTGACAGGACAGGTGAGCTGGTGGGCGTTAGCCGGGGTCGTGGCCTGCACTCACATGCTGCTGAGAAAGATGGACGCCCAGGACTTAAAACATCATGCTGTCTGAACTCTAACAGATGTGGTCAAAGTACACCAGAATTTTTTCAATATATCTGACGTCAACACGTGAATAGAGGAAGACTCAGTAAAATTATCTCTGATAAAATGACTTACAGGCAGCTCAGAACATTGATGACAAACAATGTCTCTCTGTCTCCTCAGAATGGGAGAAATCTCCAGGACTTTGACTGTCAGGTGAGTTCAGCACCAACACGTCAACAAACCTTTGACGTCAAAGTGAATAAGATGAAGACTCTTCATCGGAGACGTCGACTCGATTTTGATAAGATCAGTTTCAGATTTCAGTATCATGTTTTTCAAAATCGGAATATGAAACAGATGTTAGATATACTTGAAGTGAGTCAGTGTGTCAGACACAAGAGGTGCGCTGCATCATGTCATAATATTAGTATAAATGTGAATATGGTGCACATCTTTTCATGCCATGATATTAACAGCAGTGTAACGTGTTGACCTATTTATGTCATAACACAGCGAAGCAGTGGGCTGAATAACACTGCTGCTGCTGGTTCCTCTGCACGAGCTGCCTCACAGAAAGGACTTCAGTCCTGTCAGAGAACATTAACACACTGCCGTCCTGTAGCTAAACCACTGGTGGAAACTAACTACATTTACTCAAGTACTGTATGTAAGTCCACTTTCAAGGTACTTTGAGGTATTTCCAATACAGTTCAGAGGCAAATACTGCACTTTTTACTCCACTACATTTTTTCGATAACTTGAGTTCCCAGTTTTGCTGTTCGTTAATACAAAATGTAAACAACAAATAAATCATGATATCATTAATCAATAAGCCTTTATTGGGAATCCACCAGCAGCATCTCAATAATTCAAGTTTGTTCCTCCTTTTACAGCTGTAGCATTAAACAGAGGAACGCATCAATAGTTAGAATCCAATAATACACACAATATATATTTGTTAGGTTTGATACCAATCATTGGTTTTTACTGGATGCAGGATTTTCACTCAAAACGCAGTATTTCTACACTGGTATTCTACTTTTTAGAAGAAGATCTGAGTACTTCTTCTTCTGACTGACTGATGAGACGAGTGGTGACGTGATTATCGCTGATTGATCACATTGTATGTTTGTTTCTTGGTAAAAAATCAGAGAATGTAAAGACAAATGGCTCGAAGAGTCAAATTTAGCAGGAGATGCGTGAGGGAAACTAAATTTAGCTGGTCGACCTTCAGCTCTCACAGATATGGATCAGCAGGGGCCGACGTCAGCGCGGCGGGTCAGTTTGCATCGACGCCTCTGATCAGAGAGTTATTTTAAATCAGAGGACAGAGTAACAGCTCCGCCTCTGTCACGCAGCCAAAAACAGCTCGTCCAGGAGAGTCTGAAGCTCCAAACACAGTTCCTCACAGCCCTGAGAAGACAAACACAAACACTAGAAGTTTATTCTGGTCAGTGTTCAGTTTTTCTCAGTGGGCTGTCCAAAATCCAAAATGTCCAAAACAAAATGCACACGTGTCAGAGGGCCGTCTGTCTGCGCCTCTCTGTGTGCTTGTCCTGCACACGGGACTGATTTCAGTCCTGTAAACATCCTCCGCTCTGCTGTAACGTTTCCATATCAGGCAGTCTGAGCAGAACAACATTTCATTAAAAGCCAGCGCAAGTCTCAAGTGGCTCCGCTGTGATCTGCTGTTTGTCTTTTCCAATTTTCAGTAATTGGTTGTGAAGTGTGATTTCCCTGCGGGGTGGAAGGAGCTGAGGAGAGGAAGGGAAGGAACTGAGGAGATGAAGGGAAGGGGGAAGGAGTAAAGGCCAAATAAAAGGGAGTTTAAGAAGAAGACAACATGAGAAAACCAGTGAAGGATGGATGAAGAGCAGCAGGTGGTTGGCTGTTCACACCTTAAGACCTTACTTCTCTCAGCCAATGACAACAGAGATTATCCTCCTTGATCCGATCACACCCGCCCCTGTTTCCCTTTACTTGGACTGAGACTGGGCTGAAGGACAACAGCACTGCTGCCCTTGTCTCTTCTGACCTCTCTCATCTCTGTTTATGAATCCTTCTGTCTTTTCTCCTCCCTGGTCCTCCTCCTCTGTCAGGATGTCTGACTCTCTGGATTTGCACCAGATCTCCTGTTCTGTAGGAGACGGGGTGGTGAGTTAGCCAGTTAGCCATCGTTAGCCGGCTCTCTTCAGTCACGCTTTGCCAGCTACTAGCTTACACAAGACAGCCTTTTAGCCAATTAGCTAGTTAGCCTGCTCATGTCGCTGTTAGCTGGCAGACAGCAAACTGTTTTACTCGCCCTCCTGTATCCTGTGACGGCAGTCAGTCACATTTTGTTCAGAACACCTTCATTAACATACATGAAGACATGAAGGACAGAATGAGGAAGTCATCATCACAGCTTCAAAACAGGAAAGACTAAAGCAGATCTGCAAAGAAGAGATGTCAGATTAAAGTGATGAAAATGATTATCATCGTGTTCTGTTTTTAGCAATTTAAAGATAATTTCAGAGAAGTAGCAACATCCTAAAATTCATCTCCATCTCTAAGTCTGCGAGCTTCCAGTTTTTAGTGTTTGCCTCGTTGCAGGCCGCCAGGAACATTTTACAGAGGTACAGGGATGAAAATGTGTCGGCATCCTCACATCTGAAGCTGCTCCAAAGAGCAGCATCAACTCAATGTGAAGTCCTGGTTTGGGAAAAGCTTGAACGTCACTCACAAATGTTCTGTGGATCCTCGATTCTGCAGATCTGCAAAACTGGTGCAGTGAATTTAAAATCAAGACAAACGTTCTCAGGTGTGTGTGTGTGTGTGTGTGTGTGTGTGTGTGTGTGTGTGTGTGTGTGTGTGTGTGTTCATGCATGTGAAGAGGCTGAAGCTCCGTGAACAGAGTCTGTCAGGTGTTTGTGTGGTCAGTTCCTTAATGAGATTACTGGACAACACGTGAGCCCGTAGAAGCCGCTCACCTGCCTGTTTGACTCTGTACCAAAATACATGAAGTCACACCTGCTCCACAGTCTGATCTCTGAACAGCTGAACCATGTCCTGAAGCTGCCATTGGTGCGTTCGTGTGCACAGTGGATGTGCTTGTGTTTGTCATGTCAGGACGACGTGTTGCTGCTGTGGAAGTCGCCCCCCCCGCTCCTCCCGAGCGTCATGGCGCTTAATGAGGCTCCTGCTGAAGTCTTTGTTGACAGGATGCTGTTTGTTTGTTGTGTGTTGTGTTGCTCAGGAACATGATGTGGAGACAGCCCATGGCGTGCTGCACGTCACCATGAGGGGAGTTGCGAAGGGCAACCGACCCACAATCCTCACCTACCATGACATCGGACTCAACCGTGAGTCACAAATATTTACAGCCATCATGCAGTACATGTACCACAGAGTTACAGTACAGACGAAAGCATCCAAGATACAAGCACCTAACACAGCAATTCTGTGTGTGTATGTGTGTGTGTGTGTGTGTGTGTATGTGTGTGTGTATAGATAAGTCTTGCTTTAACAGCCTGTTTAACTATGAGGACATGCAGGAAGTGACACAGCATTTCTCAGTCCTACATGTTGACGCTCCAGGACAGCAGGAGAACGCTCCTGTGTTCCCCACCGGGTAACACACACACACGTGCACACACACACACACACATACACACACCGAACAAAGCAGCACAGCATCCTGGGTATAAGCACACATGTAAACGAGTCCTTTGTCCACTTGGTGACACGCACACAAATGTTTTCTCCAGGTTGTTCATAGTTCATGGTTGTTCTTCAGAGCTGTCACTGTCATTAAATACCTGCTGTGCGTCTGTGGCACAGGCGTGAAAATAAAACCTCTGCTTAGATCCCATCTGACCAACAAGTCGACTGCTGGCACAGCGGCCTGATGAGAGGAGGGAAAAGTGAAAGCTCAGGGAGTGACTGCAGCTCTCCTGTGTGAAATCAGCGTCTCTGAATGACACAAACAACAAGCGTTACCTTTTTGTTTCGCCTGAATCTGACTTTGATGTTGATGCTCAGCTGAATATCTGAAAAAGCAGCAGTGTTTCCAGGTCCTCTTTTGAAACACTCAAACCCACATGTTTACGTCCTCCTGAAGGGAAGTCACCTGAAACAACCCCTTACCTTCTTGTCTCTTGAAACAATGATAATGGTGAAAATGTGTGTGTGTAGGTACCAGTATCCCACCATGGATGAGCTGGCTGAGATGCTGCCGTCCGTCCTGACGCAGCTTCAGTAAGTCTGCCGTCGTCTTTGCGACAGTCGTAGTCGTGTTAGCAGAAGTTCCCGTGTGCGTAGCGGATTCGTTCGCCCTGATGAGTGTGCGTCTGTGTGTTGCCATCAGGGTGAAGAGTGTGATCGGTATCGGCGTTGGAGCTGGAGCCTACGTCCTCACCAAACTGGCTGTGAGTGCATCTACTGGTTTACCAGCAGACTGATGAGTGCTGAAGCTCTGTGAGCTCATATCGCTTTCTCCTGCTGCTGGCTGGGTGACGCTGATGATGATGATGATGATGATGATGATGATGATGACGATGACGACGACACTTCCTGTTGTGTTTCAGCTCAATGAGCCAACTCTGGTGGAGGGCTTAGTTCTGATCAACATCGACCCCTGTGCCAAGGGCTGGATGGACTGGGCTGCCTCTAAGGTGTCTCACACACACACACACACACACACACACAGCTGAATATAATGGAAGCGTTGGTACATTCAAGCATATTGAAGGATTTTTATTATTTAAACCAATTGAAGGTCCATTATTGACTGAACTTGAATCTTAATAAACTCAAGGTCCACGTTCCAGGTTTTTCCAGGGCTTCACCGTGATAACAGGTGTGATCAGTGATTGGAGTTTGCTCAGATGTCTCAGAGTTCAGTCAGCTGTTCAGACCTCAGCTGATGTCTAAGCCGTGGATTCAGCTGAACAGTCAGCTGACTGTACACACTGAAGGCAGTTCAGCTTTCAGTTTAAGTGTAATAGATGAAAACAGTTGAACTGTCAAGTGAGGAGTTAAATGTTGTCGTGTGGAAACTGAAATTGTCTGTTGATGAATACGTACAGAAATATGATATTAAAATGTGACGTTTTGTTCGCAGCTGAGCGGCTGGACGAGCAACTTGGTCGACACCATCATGGGACACCACTTCAGCACTGTGAGGACAAACAGGAGGCAGAGCTTTACAGGGACAGGCAATGAATCCCCACTGAACCGCTAACCGCTGTGTGTGTGTGTGTGCAGGATGAGCTAACAGAGAATAAGGAGATCATCCAAACGTACAGACTCCACGTCTCTCAGGATATCCCCCAGGAGAACTTGGCCATGTTCTACAGCAGCTACGACAGGTAGGAACAGCAGAGTGTGTGTTTAGATGAAGCAGTTTAGGTGTTTCACTGGGGTCATGTGGCTCAGTTAGCTGGTATTGAACCATGTTAGTTGTTATTAGGAATTAATCAGGTGAACAGAATTCTGCAATAAAACTGTTTTATGAGCTCAAAAGCTAAAACTTTGTTATCGTCTCCGCTCTGCATCCTTCAGAGTGTTTTTCAAATTCACCTCAAAGACTCTTACAGAAAGTGTCTGCAAGACTCAGTCTGTGTGTGTGTGTGTGTGTGTGTGTGTGTGTGTGTGTGTGTGTGTGTGTGTGTGTGTGTTAGTCGTACTGAGCTGCAGATGGAGCGGCCCGTCCCTGGTCTGAATGAAAACACGGTCATCACACTCAGGTATCATTTGATTTATCTTCCACTGATTTAACTGATAAAATTTACACTGACACGTCCTGTGACAGCATGTCTGACTCTGTGTGTGTGTGTGTGTGTGTGTGTGTGTGTGTGTGTGTGTGTGTGTGTGTGTGTCAGGTGTCCTGCTCTGCTGGTGGTTGGAGACACGTCACCTGCTGTTGATGTCGTGGTGAGTGTCTGCCCTGTTTTCATGACAGCAGCCAGTGTGTGACGTCACATTGCTGTAACTACATAATGTGTGTGTGTGTGTGTGTGTGCGCGCGCGCGCCCTCTGCCCTGCAGGTGGAGTGTAACTCCAGGCTGAACCCTACAAAGACCACCCTGCTCAAGGTACCTGTCTGTCTTCTGTCTCTCTCCCTGCATGACTACCTGTCTTGCTCTTCGCTGCGCTCTCAGGTGTCATCAGTTTGTTTACTGTTCGTCAGGGGGTTAGACTTAATGTGGAGGATCAGAGTCCTTCCTCGACCCGAAGCGGTGTTACACACATCTGAAGATGGAGGAGGAGGAGCTGAGATTCAGCTCCTCCTCCTCCATCTTCAGATGATGCGTCATTGTGCAGCATGTTGTGTGGTCGACTCCACTCAGGGTAAGTTTTAGTCGTCATTGTAGCGCAGTCTCACCAGATGTTGTTATTCTTTGTCTCTCCACTAGATGGCAGACTGTGGAGGACTTCCTCAGGTGGTCCAGGTGAGTGTGAGCCCCTTGCTGTCTCATACTGTGGACTTAAAGGTTAGGTTTGAGTCACTCCTGGCTGTGATCCTTCATCCTGTCCACGCTGGCTGAGTAAAGACGAATGTTCTCTGCTAACGCCCATCAGGAAAACACTGCACTAAAGAGAGTAGAAGAAGAAGAAGACACACGCTTGATTTGTCTCATATTAACTTCAGCTGTGTGTGTTCTTTCCTCAGCCTGGAAAACTAGCAGAGGCCTTCAAGTATTTTGTCCAGGGGATGGGTTACAGTGAGTATCTCCTTTTTTTATGTATATATTTTTAGTGAAAAAACTACAAAAGACAAAACTATATTTATACACATTAGACATCGTCCCTCATTTCAATGCCTCACAACCCCAGACACACACACACACACACACACACACACACACACACACACACACACACACGGACTAGTCTTGTGCTGTTGTGGGTAACTAACAGTGGTACGATTGCGCCCCCTGCTGACAGCGGATTGTTTCGAATGACGACTGAATTGTTAATTACTTCAAGCTTCATACAAACCCTTGTACTTACAGTGAGTGTCTTTGAATGTGAGACTGTGAGACCACACACCTGTGTCTCTGTCTGTCCTCTACACACACTTCTCTTTTCCACGTGAATCCTGGAGATGCTCGAGTTTCTTGAAAACTACTTTTAACGAACATGACTGAGGTTGACTTCTCTTATTTTGATGAGGTGTTTGAAGCTTCCTGTCAGTCTGTGTCTCCACCACAGTTTATTATATGTCCTAACCTGAATTATGTCTGGATTTGATGTGTGTGTGTGTGTGTGCGCGTGTGTGTGTGCGCGTGTGTGTCTGTGTGTGTCTGTGTCTGTGTCTGTGTGTGTGTGTGTGTGTCTGTGTCTGTGTGCATGTGTGTGTGCGTGCGTGTGTGTCTGTGTCTGTGTGTCTGTGTGTCTGTGTGCGCGTGTGTGTGTGTGTGTGTGTCTGCAGCCTGCCTCACTAACTGTAAGTAGCAGTTTGCAGTGTTGTACACTTCACAGCAGTGAAGCAGCTGGATTTCCTCCACACACACAAATGCATGCTCTGTGTGTGTGTGCGTGTGTGTGTGTATGTGCATGTGTGTGACACAGACTGCGTTTTATTATGACTACAGTTATTTCTCAACCTGTCCTCCTCCTTCTCTGCTCTTCTTCTTCCTCCTCTCTTTGTCTTCGTTCCTCCAGTCCCTCATGTTGTATTAAACCACCTGAGCAGCCAATCAGGTATCAGGATTTCAACCAGACTATTAAACCCACCTCCTCAGCTCCATCTTTTTTTTTTTGTTACTCCCTCCTCTTGTCTGTCTGTCTGTCTTTGTGTGTGTGTGTGTGTGTGTGTGTGTTTGTGTGGGTGTGTGTGTGTGTGTTTGCATGCCATTGATCAGCTGATCAGTGTGTTTTTTCCCCTCCGCAGTGAAAGTGACCAGCAGGCTTTGCTGCATGCCAACACACTTCAGCTCCGTTCACACTGCAGACTCCGTGACATGAGCTGAGGACAGAACAGGACACATCATGTCCGTTTGCGTCCCTTCCCCCTGCGACCTGGAGCCCCCTGTAGCATGAGGTGACAGGAAGCTGTAGGCTGCACCCGGCTGACCTCCGGGGAGGGTCGGCTGCTGGTCCCGTGGGGAACAGACCGCAGGATGCAGCGCAGTCATTCCGAGCTTGACCTCAATCCAAATTTGACTGCAGGTCGTTGAGTTTCTGCCGTGGAAAAGGCCAAAATGTCCCCTTTGATCATCCTGAAGTGTCAAATCTCCGTTTGCTGCTTCCTCATTGTTGTTTGTTACCTCATGATTCGGATTTGACGCCTCAGATTAACACAGTTTGGAGCTTCGGTGTGAACAGAGCCTCAGACTCACCGTCATCAGATTTGAATCCAGCTGCTCGGTCACAGCGTGGATGATTCAAATCGGCACGTGCTGATTGGACGGTGGGATCTGTGGACGACCTGCCGTCCAACGCGATGGTTCTGCTGCTAACAACACATTTTGTCTCTGTCGCCCCCCAGTGCCCACAGCTGGTATGACCCGGCTGGTTCGCTCCAGGACTCATTCGGCCTCCAGCGTCGGCTCCACAGACGGCGTCCGGAGCCGCAGCGCCACCAACACGCTGCCGGAGGGCGCCAACTCCCCCGAGCACACAGCAGCACAAACCATTGAAATGACTGCGTAGGACTGCTCCTGCTCTGTTTTCTCTCTCTACTCCTCGATTCTTCTTCTCCTCTCCTCCTCCTCCTCCTCCTCCTCAGATGCTGTGTGCACACCTCCCTCCCTCTGCGATGCAGCCAAACAGTTTTGTGTTATGGTTGTAAAAGTTCTTCTCATCGAACTGAAAAGGTCACAGCTAACATCTTGTACAGTTGACTGTTGTCAGAAAAGGTTTGGGGTCAGCGGCGGCCATGTTGGCTCATCCCATTGGACGCTGAGGTTGGTCCACACTTTGACTCCTCCCTGCGTGGAGGTGATTCTGTGATGTACCTGCAGAGTTCAGCTTGTTCTTATTTCTTTACGGTTGTGTCGTATTTCTGCAGTCGACTGTTTTGCTGTTCGACTCATTTCTCCTCCTCAGTTTTGTCCTGATCCCTTCTTCTTCTGCTTCTTCTTCTTCTTCTAATCATTATTCTTCTGTTTTGACTTGTTGGTGATGTCGGTTGCAGTGAACCTCGTTTCTGGAATGATGAACTCTTTTCCTGCTCATAAGATTACAGTAACTTAAAGAGGATCTTTCAGTGAGAGTGGAGGTGCACTTAAAAAAGCAGTTTTGATCTCAGTTCCACTGCTCTCCTCCTGGAATGCCTGAAAAAAGATCAATTTATGAGTGATATATCCTTAAAAACTCCAATAAGAAGCTGCACAGGCAGAACAATCTGAGCAGACTTCAGGGTTCAAAGCAGTCAAACGGTGTTAAAGTCAGTCTAATAACAGACTGGAACTAAAAACTGGTCCTCAGAATCCTGAACAGGTTTCAGCCTCTCTGCTCCGGACGTTGAACGTGACAGATGTTTGTTGAACATGACAGATGTTTGTTGAACATGACAGATGTATGAGCTCGTTTCTGTCTGTCACACTTTGAATTCTTACTACAATTACAATTAGTTTCTCTCTTTTATCCAAAAGTGTGACTGAGGACATCTGATAGATCCTGTCTGACCTGGTTTTGCTCATGTTTCATTGGCTGTCTTTTCTCTGGTATTCCAGGCTGTGGACGGTTGTCATTGATTAGTAAAATCTCACTGAATCCTCTCGCCTCCTCCTCTGAGACAGTGAGCTCCGGTGCTCCTTCTCTGCTCCTGTGCTTTGGTTGTTGGAGGCGCCGGCTCTGTGTTCGTTGGCCGTCTGCAGCATGCTCGCTGTGGAGTCTTGGCATGCAGACCTGCAGTGGTTTCAGTCCTGTGAGTAACTGACATGTCGTTCAGCTGTGAATCTTCCTCGAACCTCCACGTTAACTCTGAATGTCCTCCACGCGCCGTCTCTGGATGGACGGCTGCCGTCAGCTGACCTCACTTTCTGGGATCATTTTCTTAACCAGTAGTTTATCTGAAAAGTAGAAAATCACTAAATTTGGATGTAAATGTTTTTCACTGGACGATGGCAACATGATGATTATTGATATTTTTATCAGTGATGGTGAGTGACGACTGCATCTGAACTGTCAGAGTCAGAGAAGACTCTGATGACCGACGGTCCTCGAACCTGTCGGTCAGAGTCTGACAGGCGGCCTAGTTGCTCGTCCTGCTGATGGTTTCTGTAGTTTCAGACAGTGGTGCTGAACCGTTCTGGATTGTTCAGGCTCTGCCCCCTGCTGGAGGGCTGAAGAACAGCTGCCAGAGCAGGAAATGACTCCTGGTCTGTCAGCATCCGCCATGTCAAAGGCGATCAAAGACGTCCTGAAAACAAAGACACGGTCCGAACTCAGGACGACTTTTCTGAACTGAAACTCTGATTCACACAAAGTCAAATATTTAGTTATTCTCTATATACTCTGACTGTAATTCTGCTGCCTGTTACTGTTTTTAATATTTATTACAACTGTTACTCTGACATTTGTACTGAAGCTTCGGTAGTTGTTCTGTTTTCTGACCGTTGTTGTTCCCTGACTTTTAATGTAAACAAGGTTTGTAATGAAATAAAGCTGGTTATCCAAAAAGATGCTGTGGCCTGAGTGTTCTGCACGGGTGGAAGAAGTACGAATACTACCATGTTACATGTTAAAGTACTGCATTCATAATCTTGGTGTAAACAAACAGAATTGTTAACTGTCCCGTCGATGGTTCTGTCATACAGCTACAGAAAAACTACAATTTCACTCAAATAATAATAATAATAGACTTAATTTACGGTTTAATGGTTGAACAAGGAGTAAATTATTTCCGGAGACAATGAGACAAATAAAATGAGACCATTAAAACAAACTAAAAACATGCTTCTTCTGAAAGAAGACACTAAAGTAAATCAGTAAAATGAATAAAAAAAATCAAACATGTCAACACTAATCAGTGAAAAAGTGATTTATTGTCAAAAAGGGGTGGTTTTTTTTTTTTGGTTTTAACATTATTTTGTTTCCTCAGACAGACACCAGGCGTCTGCTGGGACATCGGGTTGAAACAGACCCGATCGAGTCATCAGTTCAGAGCTGCTGGAGAGCGTTCGCTGTCACGAACGGCACCTCAGCGTTAAACAGAAGAGCGGCGCCGCGAGGACGCAGCAGCACCGGCTCGGGGGAGCGGCGGATTCAGCTGGCGGCAGGCGGCGCCGTCTTACTGCAGAGTCGACCCAGCAGACCGGCCATCTGCAGCAGAGAGTTCACGCCTTCAGCCACCCGCATGTGAGTGAAACCAATCTCCTGGAAGAGAAGAAGAAAACTTCAGGTGAGACGCTCAGAGTCTCATTTACCTGGAAGATGATCTCAAACAGGTCAAAGGAAGAGTTCAACATGTTGGGACTGATTCTGTTTGTTTCACAGTCAAGTACGATTGTTTCCAGTCTAACGTCTGTGCTGGATATGGAGCCGCAGTCAGAACATTGTTAGCCTAGCTTAGCATAAAAACTGGATTCAGGGGAAACAGCTAGCCTGCCTCTGTCCAAAGCTGAGGAATACAGCTGCCAACACCCCAAAATGATCGGTTTACAGTAATGAAACTGAAAGCAGCAAATCCTCTGTGCGTGCGTGTCAGGGGGCGGAGCTCTGCCTCACCTTGATGAACTCCAGTTTGAGGTACTCGGCCATCTGGTACGTTTTGCAGACCCTGAAGATGTTTCCGATGATGTCCTCTGGAGAGTAGCCCAGCGCCCACAGCTGCTCCACCACCTTATAGGCCTCGTCGATGTTCCCGTCCACGCAGTGTCCCAGCATGCTTTTCACCAGCAGGGGGTGGGGCTCGTCGCACACTTTGAAGACGTTCTCGCTGTTGATGTAGCCGAAGCCGGAGTTGGTGGACTGCAGGTTGTTCAACGCCTGGAAACAAAAACAGGAAGTCAGCACAGCTGTCTGTGAGCCGAGCGCCAGGCTCTCGTCTCACCTGTCCCCTCACCTGTCTCATGTCTCCCTGAGCGGTGAAGATGACCGCCTCCAGCCCGTCGTCAGACACCGACAGACGCTCCATCTCCACCACCTCCTGCAGCCGGGCCAGGATCTGCCCGTCCGTCAGTTTGGAGTAGCGCAGCACCGCACAGCGAGACTGGATCGGCTCGATGATCTTATCCGAGGCGTTACAGGCCAGAGCGAAGCGCGTCGTCTTTGAGTAGATCTCCATGATCCTCCTCAGCGCCTGCTGAGCTCCGTCCGTCATGCTGGAGAGAGACGTTACAGATGTCAACTTCCTGTTTGCTCTGTTCTGCTTCAAACAGCTTCCAGAAAGCAACACAGAAACGGCAGATCGAAACCAAAGAACCTGAATTTGAGCTCAGCTTAAACCTTGATGTAGCTTCTTAGAGGTCAAACTGATTCTTGGCCTCTTAGAACGAATCACAGTCTACTTGTTGTCGCTTTTCTCTCAGTGTTTATCATTTCATTTGTTTATCATTTTCATTTTTCCCTTTGATCATCCAGTGACCGCTCAGATTGGTCTTAGGACCCCTTGCAGGGTCCCGACACCCATGTTGGGAACCACTCACTGACCTTAAAGGCAAAGTCAGGAACTGTCCCCCAGTTTGATGGTACAGCTCAGTCCCCTGATGAAACACCTGTGGTCTCACCTGTCGGCTTCGTCCAGGATGATGATCTTGTGTCGTCCTTTGGGCAGCGTGGCCTTCTGCTGAGCAAACATCTTGATCTTGTTCCTCACCACATCGATTCCCCTGCAGACACAGCAGACACATTCATTAAGGCATCTTTTTCACGCCAGCGGGGCTCAGAATGTCCTGAGGACCCTCACCTTTCGTTGGACGCGTTGAGCTCCAGCACAGCGTCCTTCATGGAGGCCCCCAGCAGAGCTCGGGCCAAACACAAGATGCTGGTGGTCTTTCCTGTGCCTGGAGGACCTGGATCACAACAGACAGGTGTGACTCTTCTTCTGTGAGTGAGTTTACCTGATCTGACGTGCAGCGAGGCTTCCTGTCATAATAAAAGCTCGTTTGTGTTTGTGTTTGTGTGAGAGGAAGCGGAGCATCACTCAGATCAGGTCGTTGGTTCGATGCTCGGCTCCTCTGGTCCACATGTCCAGATAAAAGCACTTTACAGATGCAGACTGTGACAGCAGAGGTTTGTCCACACTGACCTGCGATGATGATGTTTGGGACGTTTCCCTCTCTGGCGAACACCTCCAGCCGGCTCACAGTCTCCTCGTTCCCCACGATCTCGTTCAGCTTCATCGGACGGTATTTTTCCACCCAGGGCAGCTCGTACGTGTTACCGGAGCTTTTGGCCGAGGTCTCCGCGGCCTCACTGTCCGCCTTTTGTCCGCCTTCTGTCGGTTTCTTCTCGCATTCAGCGTCCGCCATGTCCACGTCCATGATGAGCTCTGCGTCTGTCCCTGCTGCCTGTCAGCCCGCGAAGCACAGGCGGAACTTTTCCCTCCCTGACAACCACATAATAGCAAACTGACGCCTGATTGGCCGAGCGTGCGTTTTTGATAGCGCTGATTGGCCGAGAGTTTAGCTCTAAATCTCGCGATATTTCTGTCCACAGGACTTGAAAAAGACGTCGTAAACAAAACAAATAAAGCATTCATCATAAACACACAATTAGGACATATTTAGGATTATAAATCGTTCAATTATTCAGAGTTTGAAGAAGAAGACTTCTCGTCCAACGGCGCTAGATATGTATAACAAGATGTATAAAGAAAAATCAGGTGCTTTGAGTGAAATCTAATTAGAATCTATGAAATACTGCAGCAGCTAAAATATAGGAATATAATATGTCATGAAATGTCATGAAAAATAAAATACTGCTGTGATAGACAAGTGACAACTGGTTGCGGTGGTTGTGCAGTAATGTAGAAAATGTATACATATATAAAGTGACATCTCTGAATCAATAAAGTATTTTTCTGTATGTATTTAAATCCCTATTGTTTCAGAGATTAAGGCGACCCGCTTCATGCAATATTTGTATAAGGATTTAAACCTGCATTAATTGTTTTTAGGGGCAGTGCAGCAAGATGTGAACGCATCACTGACATGTATCACATTGTAAAGTTGATAACTTCATGATGAGCTTATTAACAAACTAGTCTTCTTCCACATCCAGCAGACACAGAGCTACATCGCCCCACCTGATGAATGGAAGTGCAGTATTCTCTCTCTTTCAGCTCTGTTTTGGTCTCCACCAGCTGCTGGTGAAAATATCTGGCTCTTTAGCTGCTTGATGCTGCGCTCTGTTCACCAGCTGGTCTCTGCTAGTGAACACATAGTGTTCCCTGTGTGCTCCTGTAATGATTTATACGTATATTGCTTAGTATTTGTATTTTTGAGGCCTCGAGCCGGAAGTCGTCATCGCTCGAATCTGAACCACTTCCTACTTCCGCAAACACAGTTCTGTGAAGCTTCCCCGTTTATCGGTTGATCAATGCGGCGGTTGACTTCTGCCTTTCGTTTCCTGCCTCTGTTTAATATTTTCAACAGTTCCGACATTTATGAGTGATTGATTAGCATCATGACGGCCAACAGCCGCTGTTCCGCCGCGGAGCCTCCGGGCCTGGAGACCCAGCGACGGGAGATCGAGTCTCTACTGCGGGAATGTGAGCTCCGCGCGGGGGACAGTTGGTGAGAGTCCGCCCGCCTGCCGCTCGGCTACACACACATAAACACACAGTGACAGGGCTGACGGTTAGCATCACACGGCTAACGTTGCCTGTCGGTTAATAACAGGTTTAACGACAGAGTCAAGCCGTTTTGGTGTCGGTGTGAGTTTGTTGGGACACTTTAGCGGCTCGGTGTTGGGTGTTAGCCGCTGTCGCTGCGTTAGCTCATGCTAACCAGGCAGACGTTGAACTGACCGTTAGCCGGCGCTGCTAACGTTAACGCTAGCATGTCACCCAGCTGGAAGGATATGTTCAGGGTCGCCTCGTAATTCCATTTGGTTTTATACAGATGTGTACCTCCCAGATTATTCCTGTCACGTAATCATAATTTCACATCTGAGGCGTTTAGAGTCATGATTACTGTGGAGGAGGACTGCAACCAACGAATATATCCATTTTCATTTGATCTATCACTATAAAAAAGAATGAAATATGTCTGTCACAGTGTCTCTGAGCTCAGGGTAATGTCTTCAGGTCGCTTGTTTTCTCTGTCCAACAGTCTAAAACAAAGAAATTAACTTTATGATGATAAAAGCAACAAATTCTTCAGAATTTGGAAGAAAGAGAATTTCAAAGAAATGTAGGAGTTTGACTTACACTATTTATAGATGATTAAAATTGTTGGCCGCTCGATTAATCAAATAATAATTCTGTAGTCACAGACATGTGGTCGGTGTTTCCTCTCAGATAAACGAGGAGGGAAACGCCATGTTGGTCACAGCCGGCTGATAACTGCAGTCTGAGGCCAAACGTATCTGTGAGCTTTAGGATCCAGTAACTGTTTATCTGCTGCCGTTGAACAACGTGATCAACAATCCTGATGCACATCGCTCAGTTTAGTTTCTTCACTCCTTCAGACCTGTGAGCCGTACACATGCGCTGAAGGACAGTTTAGGGTGGAAAGGTGGATTTGTTAGTGCTCTCTAGTGGACACACTGATTCTAAATGAGCTCAGAATCTCTGCACAGCATTTCTTTTTGCTTATCAGCTGACACACAGACAGATATCATATCTGCACTCAGCTGATCTGTAATAGAACCTGTGAGATGAAGGAAACGCCTTCGATTAGAGAGAAGCTGAAGCTGAGCCTTGACGGTTCAAGAGAAGAAGAACTTTGCCATAATAAATTATTCACAAAACCGGAAAAACTGAAGCCGACTTCTAGTTTCCACGTTTAGTCCAAACTGAAGGAAAACTCAGACATGCTGCTCTCGCTGACTCGAACAAACTGAAGCAGATTCTTCCACTTCGGACCGTCGCTCGTACCAAACACTGCTCTTCCTTCGCTTGTTGTCAACACCTCTCTAAATCACAGAGCAGGTCAGGAGCCCTGAACGCATCATTTACTTCAGAGGTGTTTGTTTCCTGCCTGTGATGCTTTCTGCTCTGTCTGTCTCTGTCTGTCTGAGATGGACTGATAGACAGATTGTTAGTGTTTTATCTTTAATTCGGTGGCAGGAAGGCGAGTGGAAGCAGTGATGATCATTCTAAGAATGAACGTTGACGATAGCTGAAGCTGTTTGTCTGTTAATTGATCATTTAATCTGCAATTGAAAAATCAGTGACCGTCACACTCACAGTAGACAGACAGACAGACAGACAGACAGACAGACAGACAAACGCAGACAGACAGACAGACAGACAGACAGACAAACACAGACAGACAGACAGACAGGCAGGCAGACAGGCAGGCAGGCAGACAGACACAGACACAGACACAGACACAGACAGACAGACAGGCAGGCAGGCAGGCAGACAGACACAGACAGACAGACAGGCAGACAGACAGACAGACAGACAGACAGGCAGGCAGACAGGCAGGCAGACAAACACAAACAGGCGGCTGAGCGCTCAGATTCATTGGCCGCTGTGGCTCAAAGGTTTCCTGTCTTTGTGTTGTGGTTTCAGTTTTAGTTCCCCATCTGTGATTGAGTCTGTCCTGGTGAGTTCAGGTACCCTTAGTAAAACTCAAGTTTAACATAAGACTGAAGTATTGCAGCAATTTGAAATTTTGGTTATTATTGATTAGTTGCATCATGATTTTTTCGTTTTTTTCATTTTCTAAAAAGTGTAAAAACAAAGATATTAACTTAAAAAACCATCGGACCCTGTGCAGACCCCTCAAACCTCCCTGTTCTCACTGATGCTGTCCATGGTTCTGATGATGTTCTGGATGGTTCTAATCACCTGCAGAGCCTCCTGTCCCAAACCATGAACAGCACACACGTTTTTGCATGTGTCGAGCCGTACGTTGTTCTCTGTGCAACACTGATGGAGTCCTCGCAATACCAATTCTGTGTGTGTGTGTGTTGCAGGTACGTGGTGGAGCGTCGCTGGTATGAACAGTGGAAGGAGTTTGTGGAGACCGGAGACCAGAACTCATCGTCCTTCCCCGGTCAGATCGACAACACTGAGCTGTTTGAGGGTCAGTGAACGCCTCGCTGCGCCTCATGACGTCATCACCTGAACACACCTTTGTGTCTGTCTGCTGATCTCTGAGCCTCGACTGATCATCAAACACCTGAAAACAAACCTTTTCCACGTTTAGTGTTATTTTCTAGTTTTAATATTATTTTCTCTAAATATGAAAAGCTGTGATTTGAGGAAATGATGGTGTTTCTGTGATGGAGGGTCGGTTCAGTCAGCAGCTCGAGCTTTGACGCGTCGCTCTGTTCCGTCTTCAGATCTGGACTCGTATCACCTGAAGGAGCGTCTGGTGGAGAACGAGGACTTCATGCTGGTCCCCGCCGAGGCCTGGCACAAGCTGCTGGCCTGGTACGGCATGGCAGACGGCCAGCCGCCGCTGGAGCGCAAGGTAGCATCGCTGCACGCCAGACACACGCCAGACACACGCCAGACACACGCCAGACACACGCCAATCAGGTGCTGGTGTCATTTACTTACTGTGTGTGTGTCTCAGGTGGTGGACCTGCCCAGCACTCTGAAGGTGGAGGTGTATCCTGTTGAGATCTTCCTCTGCCTCCACAGCAATATGGACAACGTCATCACTTCACAGTTCAGCCGCGCCGACAGCATACGTAAGTGTGTGTGTGCGTGTGTGTGTGTGTTTGTGTGCATTGTTTAGAGCATCAGTGGACGCTGCAGCGCTGAGGTTTCCTCCACTGAAGCTCCAGACCAGGAAGAACAGACCAGACACA
The DNA here is from genome assembly GCF_051107435.1 of Chaetodon auriga. Lineage (NCBI taxonomy): Eukaryota > Metazoa > Chordata > Actinopteri > Chaetodontiformes > Chaetodontidae > Chaetodon > Chaetodon auriga. The sequence goes on from NC_135083.1 coordinate 1,363,933, forward strand.
AGTTAAACACTCAGTGAGTCATTTTCCCAATCCAACCAATAACGTGTGTGTGTGTGTGTGTGTGTGTGCGTGCGTGCGTGCGTGCGTGTGTCTGTGTGTGCATGTGTACGTGTGCGTATGTGTGTGCAGACTCGATCCAGAGGGCCATGTGCGACGCCTTCTCGGTGCCTCCGGGCTCAGAGTGCCGTCTGTGGATGAAGAGTTCGGACAACAGCTGCGAGCGTCTCAGGAACGTCCACATGAGCGTGCTGGACGCCTGCTTGAGCTCCGGGATGGTGAGGACAGACTCGTCTCACGCTCGCTGACACTTGGACACTCATGTCTTTGATCTGTGCGGTCACTGAGTGACTCACGTGTTGCTTTAAAATCATTTAACTTCCTCATAGCAGCAATAACAGACTGTCCACGCAGGGATAAGCTGGAACATGCCTGTGTGTGTGTGTGTGTGTGTGTGTGTGTGTGCGCGTGTGTACGTGTGTACGTGCGTGCGTGTCAGACGGTGATCATGGAGACGAGGAATGCTGACGGCACCTGGCCGAGCTCCAGACCTCAGATCATGTAAGAACACTCCTTCTCTTTCTCTTTCTGTTCTTCTGTCTGTTCCTCTTTTCTTTCATTCTCACTCGTCTCTCTGTGTGGACGTGTGTCTTTGTACCTGTCTCACTGTCCTTCATTGTCTCCAGTTTGCTTTCAGTTTTGTTTCCTCTGAACCTCCTCTCCCTCCCTCCTCTCCTCTCCTCTCCTCTCCTCTCCTCTCCTCTCCCTCCCTCCCTCCCTCCTCTCCTCTCCTCTCCTCTCCTCTCCTCTCCCCCCCCCACCCCCACCACCCACTCTTCTTGCTCTTTCTTTCTGTTTCCTCGTCCCTCTGTTGTTTTCTCCTACCTTCATTTTTGCCGTTACATCCAAAAGGTCAAAGGTCATCTTCTCTGTGACATCATCATGTCCTGCAGAAACTCTTTTCTGTCCATCAGTCAGGACCTGAAGGACAGACTGAGTCCGTGTCTGTCGTGTGCTCTGATCCTGAATCAGTGTCTGATGGTTCAGGTCTTCTGCTGTCGTTGATCGTGTGTGAAGCAGTTTGACAGTCTGCAGCTTCTCTGCAGCAGCGTCCATGTTTGACGCCTCGTTGTCCGGCAGAAGCTGATTGGCTGAGCAATTTGCTTGCTCCTCTTCCTCCTCATGTTTTCCATGTGAGCGGACTGTGAACCTGAGCTGATCTGGGATCAGTCACGTTCGCCCTCTCTGACCCGCTGTGTGTTCTGCTGTCAGGAGGAACTCTGTGGAGGAGCAGGACTCGTACCGAGGACAGCCGGGGGTCTGCGGCCTCACCAACCTGGGCAACACCTGCTTCATGAACTCTGCTCTACAGGTACGACGCACACACACGCGCGCGCACACACACACACACACACATACAGCAGAATAAGACCAAAGTCAGAAATAAATAACGTCTGTTCAGGCTGTTTTTGGTCGAACATTGAGGGACACTGTTTGTCTCACGGTGGACATCCTGGAGTTGGTTTGGGTTCATTCTGACAGCTGAGGAGATGCTGAGTCATGTTAGTCTGACGTCAACCTTCCACATGCTGAAACATGTAGGTCAGGTGATGTGGACAGAAGCTCAGCAGGTCCAAACTTCATGTGGATCTGAAAATCCTCTTTCCTTCTTTAAACTGACCCTGGTCTGACAGCAGAGAGCCGCGTCCTCTGGTGTCCTCTGGTGTCCTCTGATGGTGTCATGATGCCAGTGGATCATTAACACCTGGCTGGTGTCAGTGTTGCTCCTCAGGTTTCGTCACAGACTGAAGGAGCTGAAGGAGACGGACGTCCCTCCGTCTGTCCAGGTGTCCTTCAGTCTCTCAGGTGTCCATCAGGTCTCAGGTCAGCTGTGTTAAACAGCTTCACTCACCTTCGCTCTCATGTTAACGTCCAGCTCGCTCTGCTTTGTCTCCTGCTGTCCCTCCCGTCTCCTGGTCCGTCTCTCAGTGTCTGAGCAACACGCCTCCTCTGACCGAGTACTTCCTGCTGAGCTCCTACCTGGAGGAGCTGAACTTCACCAACCCTCTGGGCATGAAGGGGGAGATCGCCGAGGCCTACGCCGACGTCATCAAACAGATGTGGTCTGGGAGACATTACTCTGTGGTGCCACGCGTCTTCAAGGTACTGAACTGTCCACCAATCAGCTGCTGATGAGGCGGCGGAGCCCGCAGCCAACAGAAGCTCTTAGAAACACTTAAAGCTGCATTCAGTCCAGTGGAACAGTTATCTGTCTTTTTTAATTAATTAACAGTTTAATGGTTATGAATGCTACCTGTGAACCAGGTGAATAATGTGTGTGTGTGTGTGCGTGTGTGTGCGTGTGCGTGCGTGTGTGCGCGCGTGTGTGTGTGCGTGCGTGCGCAGACGAAGGTGGGTCACTTTGCGTCTCAGTTTCTGGGCTACCAGCAGCACGACAGTCAGGAGCTTCTGTCCTTCCTGCTGGACGGGCTGCACGAAGACCTGAACCGAGTGAAAAACAAAGAGTACATCGAGCTGCGAGACGCCGACGGACGTCCGGACCAGGTGAGCCGCTGCGAGCGTACCTGAGCAACACGCTGAGCTCAGCCTCGCCTTTCCCTTCTCTGTGGCTCACACGTCTCCTGCTCATTTCTCTTCTCTCCTTCCTGTCCCGCAGGAAGTGGCCGAGGAGGCGTGGCGTAACCACCGCCGGCGGAACGACTCGGTGATCGTCGACACGTTTCACGGCCTCTTCAAGTCCACGCTCGTCTGTCCGGAGTGCCACAAGGTCTCCGTGACCTTCGACCCCTTCTGCTACCTGAGCGTCCCGCTTCCGGTCAGCAAGGAGCGCGTCATGGAGGTCTTCTTCGTCTCTCTGGACCCCTACGCCAAACCTGCGCAGGTGACGTTTCTACCTGACGTTGATGTTTCTCTGTTTCTGTGGCTGAGCGCCGTGACGCGAGCGTGACGTCAAGCCTCTTCCTGTGTGTCCGCAGCATCGCGTCGTCGTTCCCAAAGCAGGAAAAGTGTCTGAACTCTGCTCTGCTCTGTCAGAGATGACCGGCGTGCCTCCCACACAGGTGTGTGTGTGTTTGTGTGTGCGCGCGTGCGTGTGTGTGTGTGTGTGTGTGTGTGTGTGTGTGAGATGATGTTAAAGTCTCATTTTCAGCTGATGTTCATCAATATTTTGTGGTTGTCGTCAGCGTTTGTGAACCTGTGAAAAAAACTCAGTGTAACTGAAGTGTGTGTGTGTGTGTGTGTGTGTGTGTGTGTGTGTGTGTGTGTGTGTGTGTTTCAGATGGTGGTCGCTGACGTGTTCAACCATCGTTTCTATAAGATCTACAATGCTGACGAATCCCTGAGCTGCATTCTGGACCGAGACGACATCTTTGTGTAAGAAAACGTTGTTTGCTTTGAGCGGCGAGTTTCCTGTCGGAGCCGCGATGAGTCACGAGTTTGGTTCTCCCCGTGCGCAGGTACGAGCTGAGCGTGCCGGAGGAGCAGCAGGAGGAGCAGGTGCTGCTGGCGCTCTACCTGAGGGAGCGCTCGCACTACAGGGACTACGGCTCGGGCAGCAGCTCGTACGGCACCACGCTGTTCGGTCACCCGCTGCTGCTCAGCGTGCCGCGCAGCAGCTGCAGCCGGGAGGCGCTCTACAACCTGTTCCTGCAGAGGCTGGCGTGAGCAGCACACACACACACACACACACACGCATTCACACACACAGATATAGAAAGTCCATCAAAAACGCTTCAAATTGTTTTTATATTTAAGTTTTTTTAGGTTTTTGTTTTATTGTTTGTGTGCGTGTGTGCGTGCGTGCGTGCATGCGTGTGTGTGTGCAGACGCTATGTGCGACCTCCCGACCCCTCTGAAGAGTTGGAGGAAGAGGAGGAGGAAGATGATGATGAAGAGGAGCTGTACAAGACTCAGACCAACGGCGTCAGTGACGGTAAGGCGCAGGCTCGACGTTTGTTTACGGACTCGCTGTCGGTGAAGGTGTCGCCGCCTGCAGGCGGCTCTCTGCTCTGCTGCTCCTCTCTGATTGGTCCTCTGTTATGTCCTCAGACGAGGAGCAGGAGGATGTGGAGAAAGCCGGCCCCTCTCAGACGGAGCCCTCCTGCAGCGACGCGTCGGCAAACAGCCAATCAGACGACACCGCCGCAGCCGAGCCCCACCCCAATCTCAACCACACGCAGTCCTCGCTGGACCACGACGAGGAGACCAACAATGGGTCCGAGAGCCAGACCGAGCCCCTCTGCAGCGCCGACAGCAACGCCGCCACCGACAACGGCGATGATCCCTGCGAGAACTCCAGCGGGACCGGCGAGCTCGGCTCTGAGCAGCCGCAGCAGCCCAGGGACACCACAGAAGAAGAAAAAGAAGAGGACAAGCAGGAGGAGGCGTGCTCTCCCAGCCCGCCAGCCAATGAGCAGCCAGCCAAGAGGAAGGCGTGTCGCAAGAGGAGGAAGAGTCTGTTCACCATCCAGGCGGTCAACTCCAACGGGACGACCGAGAGGGGGACAGGAGAGGGAGGGAGCGCCGTGTCCTTCACCTGTGAGCCTGAACACACACACACACACACACACACACACACTGAGGTGCTTGATCCTACGCTGAAATATTTAGCAGATGAGACGCGGCGAGAAGCTGCAGGTCACATGACGTCTGAATAACTGACCCCAGGTCTGCTCTGTGTGTCTGCAGCTCAGCCTTACGTGGCCATCGACTGGGACCCAGAGATGAAGAAGAGGTTCTACAACGAGAACGAGGCCGAGGTCAGTGTGTGTGTGTGTGTGTGTGTCTTTGTGATTCTGATTGATCAGCTGATCTGCTGAAGCTCTCATTGATCTGATCATGTTTGAGCTTTGGCGACCACTGGCAGAAAACCTGCTGATGGGCAGAGCTTCATGTCCGTCTACTCTTCTTCTTCTTCTTCTTCTTCTTCTTCCTCTTCTTCTTCTTCTTCTTCTTCTCCTCTCCCTGCCTCGTCTTCCTCCTCGTGTGCAGAAGTATGTGAAGCACGCCAGCATGGAGGTCCCTCAGCAGCAGACCACCGTTCAGCTGCAGGAGTGTATCGAGCTGTTCACCACGGTGGAGACGCTGGAGGAGGAGAACCCATGGTAACACACACACACACACGCACACACACTCACTCTGCCTGCTGGTCATCCACAGGTGAGAAAGGTGTATGATGTGTGTGTGTGTGTGTGCGCGCTCGTGCAGGTACTGTCCGGTGTGTAAGAAGCACCAGCTGGCCACGAAGAAGCTGGACCTCTGGTCTCTGCCGGAGGTCCTCATCATCCACCTCAAGAGGTTCTCCTACACCAAGTTCACCCGAGAGAAACTGGACAGCATCGTGGACTTCCCCCTCAGGTACACACACGCACACACACACAGATATATATATACACACACGCACACAGACTGTGAACGCTGAAGCCTTTGTGTGCCGCTGTTGCAGAGACCTGGACTTCTCTGGCTGCCTCCTGAGGAAAAGTCTGTCCAATGGGGAGCCTCCGAGCCGTTATGACCTCATCGCAGTGTCCAATCACTACGGAGGACTCAGAGACGGACACTGTAGGTCCCTTTGATTGATTTTTCAGCTTTTTCTTCACAAAGTGACGTCGAATCAGAAACTCTGCGTTCATGACTTTCCCTTCACGACCTTGTTCCCTCACTGTGTGTGTGTGTGTGTGTGTGTGCGTTCCTCAGACACCAGCTATGCGTGCAACAAGGACAACGGTCAGTGGTATTACTTCGACGACAGCAAGGTGACCTACGCCAGAGAGGACCAGATCGTGGTGAGTGATGAGGCTCCGCTCACACGTTAAGGTCACATGTTCGTTTACGTGTGTGAACGAACACGGACTCACGTGTCCATTAGCGTCCTGATGGCGGTCTTAGAGGTCGAACCTGAAACGTTCACCTGCTCTGTGATTAAGGTCACGGAGAGGACGTGTTGGAGCGTGACGCAGCTCTAAATAAAGCCTCTTTGATGACACGTTTGGGTTGTGGGAGGCGGTTTAAAGGTGACCCGAAAAATCCTGACATCAGTTTAAACTTACTGATCCGGTGAAGAGGGGCTGGACCTGACTGGACCGGACCGATCTGGTCTGATCTGGTCTGGGTCGGTCCATGTGAGAGTGTCCTAATTCTGCTCGTCCTCACTGACTCTTTGCCGTCTCCTGTCTTCCGCCCTTCAGACCAACGCCGCCTACGTCTTGTTCTACCATCGACAAGACAAGATCCGAAAACCCACCCTGCCCGCCCCCAGCACGAGCCCCGCCAACGACATCACTTCCTGCAAAGATGACGACACGGAGCTGGGCACCGCCTCCTACGTCACCATGGAAACGGACTAAACGAAGCCCGGAGATTTGGTTTTAATTCTACTTGATGGTAATTTATTTGTTTGGGTTCTTCGTCAGAGGAACGGGCCTTTTCTCCTCTTTGTCTTCTTGTTTTTTTTAATTTTGGAGTTTTCTTTTTTCCAACGACACTTGAACGTCTCTGCCCCCCCCCCCCCCCCCCCCCAGCTCGGCGCTCATCTGCTGAGTTTTGGGTGAAACGCGTTCGTTTCTCTGCTCGGGCGTAGAAATCAGCCTTCGGGTGAATTTGGTTTCGGCGCCGCTTCGATTCTGAAATCCAGTTTTTAAAACACTGACGCAGTTTGAAAATAAACCCTGATCACGTTAAAAGATTCGCTGTGATGGTTTCTGCTCGACGGGATTCAGCAGAAACGCATGAAATGGAGCAAGGAGCAGGGGATTGTGGGTAATCAGAGGATGTTTGTAGCAGGTAATTTAACAGTGAACAAAGCTGCCGGATGAGAATGAACCTCTGTGTATATTTTGGTTGTTTTTTCGCTGGTATTTATTTTTTTAAAGGAGTAATTTCACGTCAGTTTTTCTTCTTCTTCTGTTTTTCTGGAGTGATTCTGATCGACGGGTGCAGGACATTGAGATGCTTATTTTTCATATTTATAGATGAACTTTGTATTCAGGCGAACGGGCCGAGCGGCAGGAAGCTGTGTGAGCGAGACGTTTCTCTGGAGAGTATTTTTGTATCTTACTGTATTTCTGTGGTTCCTGGGCGGGGCCGGAGGGAGGCGGGGCCAATTTCTTTCTTTGATCTTCCCTGTCAAATATCAGATGAAAATATTTTATTGTACTTTCAAGCTTTTGATATGAATAAAAGAGGATTATTATCACGACGGTGAGTTTTTAGGCTTTCCTTTTGAAATGTTCTGTGTTTTCATCAGTGACTGAAGCGTTTTAGTCAAACAGACTCGCAGCAGTTTGTCCAGACGAGGACGACTGCAGGACGTCATGGGACGTCCACGTCGTCCCAGCGTGCAGGTGTGAGGTCACCTTACTGCTTTCATGGACGACAAACCCGAGTGAGAAACTGAACACCCGACACAGAGGAGAGGACTCCAGTCAGCTGTGATGGCACCTTTATTGACCTCACTTCCTGCAGCCTCAGCTGGACGCCGTTACAAAGCGTCCGTCCTGCAGGTGAAAACACAAACGCCTGCTGTCTTTTAAAAAGCTCCTCCCACAGTTCTGTCCTCCTGAAACGTCCCGGTCGTCTTCAAATGCTGCATGGCGCCGGGGAAACGTCTTCCTGAGACTCGTCTGGTGCAGAATCTGCTGGTTTGTGAAACACGCCGCCGTTCTGGAGCGTTCAGGAACTTTTCTAGAACTCGTCTTCTCGGCGTCTCAGAGTCTGGATTCTGTCTTCTGGAACACTGAACACACAAAGACTCCAAATACCTGGACGATCACTGATGCTACGGCAGGTCGGAAAGCTCTGGAAAAAGAACCATTTAAAGATCAGGTAGCTTTGTGTTCATCACGAGAATACACTAAAGTACTGCACTGTAGTATTCTCAGTAAGAAGTACTGCACTGTACATTTCTGAGGGCAGTAATTCAGAATTTGGTGTCTCATAAAAAGACAGGAAGTGAGCGAAGCGTCTGACTTCAGAGCGTTCATGTGTTCTGTGTTCCAGAAGCTTCTGAATGCTCGTAGAACCTTCTAGAACGTTCTCGCCTCCTCAGATGTTCAGAGTTCTACAAACGTTCCCGGACCCTCCAGAGCTGGCGGGTCCTCGTCCTAGAACATGGTGGACTTGAGGTCTTGGCTGAAGAAGTTTCCAAAGTTGAGGTCTTTGGACATCAGCTCCTCCTCCACGTTCTCCAGCGCCCACTTGTGTTCCACGATCTCCAGCGCCTCCCACTCGCTCTGCGGAGACAAACACACGGTGAGTCCAGAAAAATAACAACGAAGGAGTCCCGCCGAGACGTCCCCGAGGACACGGTGTCTCACCTTAAAGGCCTTGTTGGGGTCAGGGGGCATCGCCATGGCAGCACCCGTCATCTGGTCCTGCATGATCCGTGATTGGTCAGCAGCTGTGAGCGAACACCAGATGAAATCAGAGACAGGAAACTTCTCGTCTGTCTCTGCGTCTCTGGACGTCTTCTTCTGATCGACTGTTTCTCAGCTTTTGATTTTCAAGCAACCGATAAACTGAACATTTCTGTTCACTCAGAACTCCACCAATGAAAATACGTCCAAGTTTTTCTCTCAGTTTGTTCATAAAGCAGCAGAGGATCAGAAACTTTTGTTCATGCACAAAAAACTACGATCAAATCTGATCGGTGACAAACGACCTGAAGTGTTTGACAAAGACTCACCGTTGTCCTGTCCCAGGATGAGGCTGTACATGCTCCTCAGTCCAAACACGTTCAGGAAGTACCAGGACGCCGAACTCACCCTGCGCGTGCGCGCGCACACACACACACACACACACACACACACACACACACACACACACACAACCAGTGTGACTTAAACACAACACACAAATACACAGGAAAAGACTGGAGAAGTACTGCGGTGTTCACTGTCTGGTGAGTGTTGCGTTCGTGGTCTATTGAAGTGCTGCATTCAAGTCTGGTGAAGTGTTAACTGTCTGTGAGTGTTGTGTTCACTGTCTGTGTGTTGCGTTCACTATCCATTGAAGTGTTGCGTTCAAAGTCTGGTGAAGTGTTGTGTTCATTGTCTGGTTGTGTTCACCGTCTGGTGAAGTGTTGCATTCACTGTCTGGTGAAATGTTGCGTTCACTGTCTGGTGAAGTGCTGCGTTCACTGTCAGGTGAGGTGTTTTGGTGCGTTCAGTGTTGATTCGTACCAGGAGGCGTCCAGTGACAGCAGGTCTATCCCTCGCTGTAACATGGGCTTGAACCTCAAGGTCAGAGGAAACGGCACCTTGGCTGCATGACGACAACAAACACACGACGAGCAAACGTCAACAAACAGGCGACGGTTTAAAAAGGCTTCACATGAGCAGAGCGGAGCGAGATTCTTTACCCTCCTGACAATCTGTAAAACTCTGAATGAACTTCAGTCTCTTAATATGAGTTTTTATAATCCAGACTTTACTGAACAAAACGACGACTGTAAACAGTGTTTCCTTCAACATGGCCTCGCTCGCTTGCTCACGCACGCACGCACGCACGCACACACACACACACACAGAGGACTGTTTTTTTTATTCTAACTCACTGATGACGAATCCAGAGAAGGCCCAGTTGATCCATCCACCAATCACAATCATGGGGAGGACGTTGGTCAGGTTTCCCTTCATCATGTCTGTCAACATGCTGGTGTCTGCAACACACACACACACATTTTCAATTCTTCAATGAGAATGAAAAAAACTCAGGATGTCACCTCTGAAGTCCAAACATACCATAATAATAACTACCAACAAACACTGAAGCAGTCATCCATAACGCCACAGAAGACTTCCTGCGGGGTCGGCGTCATGGAGGTCACTTCAGGTTTGTTTCAGGTCATCACGTCTGAGCAGACTTTCATCTTTTTCCAGCTGTGACTGAGCAGTTTGTACCTGAGTTCTGTGTTTCACTTCTCCAGATTTGTGTATTATTAAAGTTTTACTCGTCCACGTTTGTGAGCGCTCACACAGTGGATCACGATCCTCGCTCGGCCGGGAAAGCCTGGGCTGACGTACTGACCTGATGACCGGTCACTGCGACGCGATGCCGTTTGGCTCAGTGAACACACACACACACACACACACACACACACCTGTCATGGGGTTCTTGGGGACGACCTTCCTCTTGACCTTCTTGAAGAAGCCGGTCTCTGCGTCGTTGAAGTAATGTTTCCTCATCGCAAAAGACTGGAACAGAGAAAACATGTTCACACACAGCAGCTCAGAGCTCGCTCTCTCTCTCTCTCTCTCTCTCTCTCTCCGGGGAAATTTAGTCGTTACAGCCAGCAGGTTACAAAAAGCAGGCACTGAGGCACAAAGAGGTCAAAAATTAAAAATCTAAAAGTTTACAAGATACAGAATAGAAAAAAAACGATGTCTGTGTACATTTGTACAGTTTATTAAAAACAGTAAATACCAAAGCATCCTCCTGCTGTAGAGAAGTACTCTTGGTAGTAGTCTTATTTGAAAAACTGCTGACATGACGTGCTGTATTGTACTTGAGAAAATACTATTTGGTTTGAGAAATACTGGGTTTACGTGTGTGCACAACATACAGAGTTCATAAAAACACAGCTGATAAAATGGATAGTAAATATCTCAGTGAGAGCGTGAGCTCACCTGTCGGGGAATGTACTTTCCATTCTCTCTGAGGATGCGGCTGCGCAGGAGCACCTGGCTGAACAGAAACACCAAGGTAATGTCAGATTAGTGGCCGAGCAGCCGGCCAATCAGAAACACAGACTGTGTTCAGACAGGAAACACAAACGGAGGAGAGCGAGCGCATCCTGCCCCGCCACGCCAAACCGGTGACGTACAAACTGAGTTTATTACAGGTCAAACTTGAGTCACCTGTCCGACACCTGCTCCAGGTCCACCTTCTTGTCACTGTGGAGCAGCTGGGTGACGTAATGACGGATGATCCCGACGAAGAAGGTGATGAAGACGATGGGCAGGACCACCCACAAGCGAATGCTGGAGTCCAGCAGGAGCTCTGGACCGGCCATCGCTCTCTGTTCAACCAGCCAACAGACAGAAACACAGACGGGCGACGATCTGAGGGAGGAAGACAGCTTTGAGTCCACAGCGAAGCGCCGAACCTTCTGGACGTTTGTATTTATCTTTGAGAGACGTTTCTGTGCAGCTCTGCGACTCAAGCGATGGACATTGACCCCAAAGACACCTGCAGTGTCACAGCAGCCAGGTGACAAATGAGGAGGAACCAAAACACATCTGAACTAAACAGAATAAGGAAAAGGTTGAGAAGACATTGTCTCAGCACGGTGTCATGTCTCGGCATGTCCCTCTGCTCATGTCCCACGAGCCGCAGCCAATCAGGAGCAGGTGAACACACCTGGTTTAATCGATCAGGTTAAGATGAAAACATGTCCAAACACCAGGACAACACAACCTCGTGCAAAGGAGCAGTAACTTATTATTTTCTGTCTACATTTATCATTTTCATTCGCTTGTTGTCCACAGACAAACTGTCGTTGCCTAAAAGACGGACAACACTTCGCAGCACGACGCTCTCTTTTGATATGACCTATACACCGTTCACTCGGTCCAGCCTCAGTGACACATTAACTTTTGGTAATGAACTGACCTGTTAGCGGCAGCAGAGGGCCTGGAGAGCGGCTAACCAACACACGACGATCGAATACAAATGAAGCTGCAGCCGTTATTTAAGCGGAATCAACTGTAGCTAAGCTAACCGCTACTAACATTTGGGCAAGCTTCATTTAACAACAGCTAGCTAACGTTAGCATTAGCCCGTTTCCCTGAATAGAGAGTTGGCTAAAGACGCTAGCCGGCTAACTGGGCTAGTTAACGTAGGTCCTCTTTCGCCTTTAAATTACTGTTTCTACGAACCGTTTGTTTCAACGACAGTCCAGTTTGTTTTACAGTCGTCAACGAGCTGTAGGTTTGTCAGATTTTTCACAGTTATATGTTTAAACATGTCACGTATCTCACCACATTTATGAACTTTGAGAATTGGCAACACGACACACACGTCCCGCAGTGTATGAGACGAAGCACTTCCTGTCCAAACGGAAACACGTGACAGAAGATACAGAAAATACTACAAAATAAACCGTATTTTTGTGGAGCTTTAATAAATTCAAATTCAATTCCCTAACGCGTTATCGTCAACGAATCAGCAAAAAAAGGACAAAACAAAAAAAACATGTACAGATGTGCAGCAAGTGGTGGAATAGAAAGTAATGTTAGAATAAAAACATCATATCATACCAGTCGTTATCAAATCTCACCTTTCAAATTAAAGGTGCTTAGTTGGCGTGTGGATGGCTTCAGGTGTGATACAGTGACACCTGCTGGTCTCATGTGGGGGGATTTCTCTTCTTCCTGACGTTTGTGTCCAGGGGGATCTACTGATAACACAGTGAGCAGATACTCTGCATTTTTTTCCTCCACTGAATCTTTTAGCCTGCATCTGCCCCTTGATGCAAGACAGGATGTGCACACAAGACCCTGCTACACGTGTTGAGTTTATAGAACATGTGGAAGGTTCTCTGAACATTTGTTGCATTGGAATAATTTCATTTCAGGTTTAAGGGAGAAATCTGATGAAAACTGCTCAGGAAACTGGAAGCAGAAGAATTCATGGGACACTACATGCAGTATATGTAACACTTCAGCACAGACACAACTAGAAAATGTACACTAATAGACCTGCAAAACAAACAAACAATTTGTGGTTTGAAGTTTAGTGCTGGAACTGTTACTGAACAACAGTGTGCGAGTTCAGTTTTCTGAAATCTTGTCATCACAGTGAGGTTGCCAGGTTTGGTACGTGGTCTGCAGAGACTGATGGATAAACTGTTTTTCTTTGAGGAATATTTCCAGCAGATGACTCTGAGAACAACCTCAAACTCTTCTTCTGTGTTGAAGAAGTTGAATTTTGGACAGAGCCAGCCGATATGTTTCCACCTGCTTCTTTATGCTAAGCTAGGCTAATCATGTCCTAACTTTCCTTGAAACTTGTGATTTTTGGTAAACTTCTAATTTCACAATGCTGCTTCTGAAGCACTAAACAGAACACCTGAAGTGTGCGTGTGTGTGTGTGTGTGCGTGTGTGTGCGTGTGTGTGTGTGTGTGTGCGTGTGTGTGTGTGCCACTCAAACAAAACAGGACACGTCTTTCCATCAACATGAACAGATTTTTTTATATCTTTAGAGCAATAAATATTTCCACTTTTTCCATATCTCTGCAATTTCAAAAACAAAGTACAAGTAATATATATTTATATACACAGCTAAAATTTCCATACATAATTTTTAAAATAATGTCGTCTCTGTTGACACATATTTGACACTGTACTCGTACAATTTTACAAGGACTATTGCAGTCTCTCTTTGCTCTACATTATAAACAAGAAATATTTTTCCATAAAGCGGTCCATTGTGTTGTTACGTACAACTCAGACCCCCGGTCCATCGCCCTTGTATAGATACACACAATACAAACTGCCTTTACACCGGAACAGAAGAATCCAGCATTTTTAACTTTATCTGAACCAGATCTGAGGTGCTTTAACTTTTGAAAATGTTCCCTGTTTTGCCTGCAGCAGTCAGACCACATCTGTTTCGATTGGCATCAAAAAGCAGACCTTCTGTTCCTGGAGTAAACTCAGCCGGAGACAAACTGCCCACTGCGGAGCAAAGTGAGTACTCGCATTATTTTTCATATAACGATGGTTATGTACATTCATGTTTATAATACAGTTTCATTCAGTGCAGATACTGTAATAAATACCACATGCAAACCGATAGTGGAGAGCAGACCCGGGCAGAAAAAAACATATTCAAATAGAGCATTTAAGGACCATACCTGGGTTTTTGCATGATATTAAACTGCATTTACAGTACATTACTTCTGCAAACCATGCCATACATTTACACTGATTTCCTACCATCCAGGCAGCCATTGACTTTAATTTATTTCAATGAAAATCTACTTGCAGAGACTCGCATCCAGTGGCAGGTAAGATCATCCATCAAAGGAAATTTGCCTCTCATTTGAGAATCTACTGTTGGTTGCTTCAAGTATTGCACTGACGAGCTTTGTGGTCAGCAAACCGAGAAACCCAGAATTAATAGAACAAGCAAACATGGGTTTTTGGTGCATTTACATGGTTGTCCACTGCTGTTCTGCAACTGAGTGTCAAAACTAAAAACAGCCAATACTTATTTTTGTTGAAAACACTGCTGCAAATAATGGTAAGATTGACCTCAGAGTGTGTAAACTGGGGTCAAAGCACAAAAACACAACTCAGAACCGAAGTGAGAATGATTCACCAGGAGGCCGAGACCGTGGCTGAATACGTGTTCAGCCTCAGACATCCTCCCACAGTCAAACACCGTGACACGGCGCTTGGACCCCGAACAAATGCTGACAGCGTTGGATCGTCTGTCTGCAGAAAGTGACACCGAAACCAAAGTCTGCCTGGAGGAAGGAAACCAATTAAAAAACTGAGGCATGATTTGAAAAAGGTTTGGCAGTAATGTAAAGTAGATACGATCTGTGGTTCACGGCATGCAGAAGCTCGGGCATGGAGCTTTAAAATGGGAACTTCAGTGAGGATGCGCTTGATTGAACTTGGGCACGCAGTGGAACGGCGTGAAATGTTTTGTAATCCCTTACGAGGTAGGTTTGATCCAGTGCTCCTCGAGAACTTTGTTATTTTGCCAGGTGATTTCTGGATTAGACCTGGACTCACTGTACGGCTCCTGCAAAGGGGCAAAGTGTTTCTGTCGGTGACTGTAGATACACGACGGGGACCCAACGGTCCAGGATTCCTAGCAGCTCAGCATGTATAGTTTGTTTGTGTGGTTTTTAAAGGTTGTTTAGTAGCACAAGTGTTTCCATTAAAAGGTTGGCGAGAGGCTGTTTGATGATTCACAGGTGCGTGTTTGCGCAAGCATGCAGGGATGAATGAAAGTAATCATCACAGTTTGTATTAAAAAGATTAGAACATATTAGTTGTATGTTAGTCACAGAAAATTCTTGGTTTGTTGTAAACATTAGAAATGAAAAAGGTCTTAGTATTTCCATAAGATGCTCAAATCAGAAAAGAAAAAAAAATCATCTCACACTCGAAAGCACATAACAAAATTAAAAATGCTAAAAATACAAAACAGCCCAAGGAGTACGTTAGGTTAGTAGAAGCTTGTCACACGACAATATTGATAATAATATCAGTAGCACACTCTAAAAAGTCAAAGGGGTTCTTCAGATTGAAAACAACAGGGGACCCAAGATGGTTCCCTGAGGAACTCCGTCAACCGATTATAATCCTTGACGGTGTTTCCACAAACCTCCAACACAAAAGGCTTTTACAAAAAACATTTAAGGGATTTTTATTGTTTTGTTTTTCTACTGAGGAACCCGGAGTTGCTCAAATAGCCTGAAGAACTTTTGGTTTTTAGAGCATACATTTTGTTAATTCAAGCAATTCTGAACCTTAGTTACAGATCAACGCTGTTGGCCCCATTGAAAATAGAACACACTGTACAGTTAATATCTACAGTCGGCGCATTCACGTAATCACAAGGAAACTGAAAATGTGTCGGTAATGTTTGCATTCAGAACATGAGCAGAATTTCCCATCATCCACCAGTTAAACGCTGGTAAATATTTCTACGAGGCTGACTAAACCAGCCGCTTCGACGGGAAAGCAACCAGCACTGAGAGGTTTATTTCAAGTCAAAAAGGACGCGTGGCTGGTAAACCAGTTCAGTGGTGGAGGAACTTTCTACCAGCCATCATGGGCTTCCTGCCCTGACATCCTCTGATCTCGATCGAGTGGAGAGAACGAGAAAACACACGTTAACACTCGTATGGTAGGTTTAACTCAAAGTGCAAAAATAATGTGTATAAATGAGTTTGTTCAAGAATATTTCGCTGCGTGATGTGACGGACTCCGGCCCTGTGAGATGCTCGCAAGTCCTTCAGGATGAGAGTAGGTCCAGTTTTCAGGTTCTTTTGTGTCTTTGATGGATGGCGAGGGAGACAAAGGCCTCAGTCCTTCAGCCAGACTTTAAAAATGGAGTAAATGGCTTCATCTGTTACTGTGAATGGATACAATCAATCAATATATTACTGGTGTAGATGCTGAATTGTCTTCATATTCCAAGCTGGTCATTCACCATCATTTCACATTGGATCATCCCTCCGTCTGAAGGCACCTTAGTCTCCATTTCGCAATAGAAGTAGTGAAAGTGAGATCAAACTTTGTTCACTTTTAAGGTCATCAGAAGTGTTGAAGAGCTCACATCCCACTGAGAGAAAATAAGTCTGGACTGGACGGGAAATCAACCATCTTGTTTCATCGGCCGAACGCTGCTTGACGTCAGTCTGCAGCTGCTGATAACGACTTCATGAAGCTTTCTGTGATTATCATTTCTCATTATCTCTAATAATCAAGCTTCTTCAGTTAGAAGTTCTACACAGTTTCAGTCAAAACCGGCCTAAACGTGACGTCAGTGGACCGTTAAACCAACAGTGTGAGGCTGAGATATCAAACCGTTATCTTTGGCTAACAGTCTTAAAATAATGAATGTAAGCAGCACAAAAACGTCATTTATTATTTTAACTGAAAAATAATGAGAAACTGATTGTTGAGCTTGCAACAACTGAGAAGAAATTAATAAGAGCAGCAATCAGTCCCGACGTCAATGGGAAACGTTTGGTTTTCTCTACATTTTGGTTTCGGAGATTTGACCTTATTCCACATCCATAAATGTTGTTCGTGTGCGTCAGCTGACTCCATGTGCACTCCTGCTATCTGCTCCTCTCTTTCCTGATGGGTCTCCTTTTATTTGTAGTTTTCTAACTTTCTCTGAATGGAGGTCTATGGGCAGAGGCGGCGGCTGCATGTTGTTCAGACAGCTGCAGACACCCGTCAGCTGAACACCCTCACACGAGTTTCTGTTCGGACGTGAATACATCCTTTTTATTTTTGATTTCCCGCCCAGTTCAGGTAACATTTCCAGTTCTAAACCTGTTGAGAAATGTGCAGAGTTACATCATAAGAAGGTCTCGTTTAACGTGACCTGACATTAACCCTTTGATGACTGTGTTCAGGTACTGCTGCTCCCCGGCTTCATCAGAGGCAGACAGGCCGGACTGCACCCTGTTTGGCACCTTTCAGCATAATCTCCCTCTCTGGCAACACAGAGGTCACGAACAACACGGAGCATGAAACACAGCTGACATTTATCATCATTTCTGAGAAACTCTGGCTTCTATCTTTAAATATCAAGGGGAAACTTGCTGAGGATCAAATAAAACTCCTTTCACAAGAATAAATTACTGGGAAAATGACAACATCGAGCGTAAACCACCCCCATTTTAAAGTCCCAATCCAAACCCACGACGTCGCGCCTCCTGATGAAACCCTGTAATCCACAAACACTAAAGGCTTTTAGTCATTTTTGCAAAACACTAAAGGTAAAAAGACACCTGTAGTTTCTGTATTTATGATGGCTTATTGAAAGTTTATTGTCCATGTGGAAAGTCTTCAGTAACCTTCACTAATGCACTTTTTATGGTCAAATAAATGCTGGATTGGGGCTTTAAATTACAACAAATCCCTCCCCCTGCATATAGGATTTTCACCATAGACACACTGACACTCATTAGCTATTGCACAGGTCATGCACGCCTGTCTAAGACACAAACTGCACCATATTAATGCGAACCACTTCTGCTTCTCAGCAACACCTCATGGCTTGTAAAATGTCAACAACCAAAACAATGGTACGAGTTTTTGTGCGAAAAACAAAGCGGTGCAAGACGAGTGTGATTTTTGGAATACAGTCAAAGGACTCATCGCGTTCTCTGTCCAATCAGACAACACCGCACATAACAGGCACTGTTCCCTTCACGTCTGGTCCCGGAACCATTTGTCCGCTAAAGCGACTCACGAATCTCACTCACGGTATGACACAAAGACGTCCTCTGTCAATGGACACGTGTCCTCTGGAGTCCCAGGCCACCTCTGAAGGGCACCGTGGAGGGAAGAGGAGGAGACTTTGATCAAGGCGGGAGGACACAGTGGGAGGTTTTCATCGGTGGGGGTTTATGTTCTCCATGTGCAGGTTTCCCAGCGAGCGTCTTCCAGGATGTGAGAGTCGCTCTACTTGTGGGGGAAGTGGATGTGAAAATAACACAGACTGAGTAATTTCCTCTTCCCTGCCCTCAGCGCTCTCCTCCTCACTAGGCGGCCATTTCGATACACCTGCACTTGTCCTCCTCCTCCTCCTCCTCCTCCTCCTCTCCTCCTCCCCCTCCTGCTCCCTCTCACGACCGCCCCCCGTTGGCTCGCTGCGGGGTGGCGGACCACCGCCCTCGGCTTCTGCCTCCTCACACGACCGTGCTGATCCGGCTGACAGGTTTCGATTTGGGGCCTCCCCCTTGGCCTCCTCCCGCCCCTGGGTGGAGGGAGAGCGGGCCGGCCGAAGGGGGAGGTAAGGGGGAGTGTGGAGGGGGAGGCGGGATAGAGCTGAGGGGCGGGTACTGGGGTGCGTAGGGCTGCGGGGGCGTCTGGCTGACGAGGCGTGCCGAGGGTGTCTGGGGCGGCGGGGTGGCGAAAATGAAGTGGGTGGAGGGGGAGGCGGAGGGGGAGGGGCTGAGGGGGGAGTGTGTGTGCACGGCGTGGTTGTGAGAGTGTGTGTGAGCGTGGGGGTGGGGCTGCGAGTGCGAGATGGTCAACGGGAGCTTGCCGCCTCCACCCGGCCGTGCCGCTGCAGGGTGCGAGTGGTAGAGTCCGTGTGGGGTAGTGGGGGTGACGGGGGAGTGAGGGGACAGCGGCGGGGGCGTGATGAAGCCCATGTTGTAGCGTGCGTGCTGGGCGGTGCCCTGCTGCACCCTCTGATGCTGCTGGGTATGAGAGGGAGCGGAGCCTGGCGGGCCCTGCCGCCGAGGCGCAGAGAACCTGTGCGTGAGGGCGTGGTGCTGCGGGACGCTCTGCACGTGGTAGCGGTGGTGGTGGTGGTAGGGCGGGGGCGGCGTCTGTTGCTGCTGGTGCCCAGTGACACTGGCTGCTCCTCCTCCTCCACTGTTGCCGTGGCAGTACTGGGCGTGCAAAGCCTGCAGCTTGGACGGCCCCCCTCCCGTACCTCCTACCCCTCCAACCCCTCCCGAGTCCGACTGGCCGAGGTTGGGCGATGGGGAGGGGCATGGGGAAGGGGAGGATGGGTGGGGGATGGGAGGCGCGGGGGCGGGGTAGTGGGGGGGTGACGATATCATCAGGGGACTCGGTGGACCCTGCGGAGTCGGCGACGTCATCGTCAGGGGACCAGGAACTTTGCCTCTGCGGCTGCCGAAGAAATTCCCCAGCAGGCCGCCGCCAGTCGGGCCTCCCCCACCCGCCATCCCTCCTCCGCCCCCAACCCCTCCCCCGCTCACGAGTGGGGAGGTGGTGGACCCCCCCTGGTTGTGACAGAGCCCCGGCCCACCCCCCACCCCTGTACCGGGGCTCTGAGTAGGGCGGTGTGGCCGGTAGGCTGCTGGAGACGAAGGGACCATCATGGGGCTGTAGGACAGACCTCCAGCAGGCAGGGGGCGCTGCTGATGAGGCCGAGGGCTGCTAATAATGGAACCCTGAGAGGAGGAGGAGGGAGGAGGAAGAGTTTGACACGAGTGGGTGGAGACAGAATGAGATTCAGAAACGATGTATTTTAAAATAAGCAGATCAGAGGTTTTACAGGTTTTAGGTTTTGCAGCCGCTGATTTCACCTCGTTGCAGCATGTTTTTTTTTTTGGTCAAAGCCACGTTTTCATCACAGGATGGTGACGCGCTGAAGATCAGGGACAGCTCGAAAACTCTTTCTTTCTTGTGGGTGCGTTCACTAAACCGTCGGCTCTGACCTCAGACTTCGCTGTTCTACTTTGGTCCAGGTGTCTCTGCGGTGATTGGACCGAGTGCTTTGAAATGTGCTTCAGACATTCGTGATCTTCGAAGGACGAACGGCAACAAGTTTGGTGTCCCCTTAAATTTTCATCTAGCACCATCATCAGGTCAGAGGTTCAATTCCCATCAGCCTCAGCTGTAATTTTCCGCTAATTAGCCAATGTTAGCACGTTAGCCGCATGAACTGCACGTTAGCTGCATATGAACTGGAATCAACGGCTGTTTGACACCTTAAACTTCATGTCTTCACCGAGTTAAACAAGCAGATTTCAGGACAGACATGCAGGAAATGAGAAGAATCAGTGAAGCAGACAGAGACAAAAGACGGCGTCCTGGTGGACACGCTCGACACATCTGCAACATACCTGCTTTGATCACGTCAGGTGTCTGTTGCTGTGTGTCTACTGTCAAACTGTTAGTGGACTGTCTGGGACATCCAAAGCTGGAATAAAGACCCTGAACAGTCGCATGTTTCAGCCTGAGCACCGAGGACGCGTCACAGGACACGAAGACGAGGACGTCCCACACACTCAGCGCTCATGAACCACACAAACATGCAGGCAGAAATACGTCTGCGATGAGCTGCAGAGGCATGCTGGGAGGTCACATCACGCATGCTTTCCCCACCCCCACCAAACTTACTTCGATGGTACTGTCCAATGACCCCACACTGTTCCTACGACCTCGCTTCCCTGTCACCCAATCAGAATGAGGCAGCGTTAAAATCTGTTCTGACACGTAAACCCCTCGAGCCGAGAGACGCTGCAGACGTGAGACGCATATTTCCTAAAATCATGAGCTATTCAAACATTTTCAGTCGTGGAGTACATTTACTGAAGTACATATACATACACATACATGCTTCCATTTAAGCAGCATTTGAATTTAGGACTTTTATTTGTGATTTCCTGTAACACAACGTGAGTCTGACCCTGATGTTGGTTCATGAACATGATAATATTGATGGATGTTAGTGATCAGCATCAAAAATCAGCTGCAGTGATCCATGAAGTGAAATCATTTCTACTTCATGTTGTATTTACTGTCGTCGTCCAGTAGGAGGCGACAGAGCATCACGGCACATCAGACTTCCGTCTGATTGTATTTATTACCAGTTCAGATTTCATCACTATTTCATCGGTTGCATAAGAGCACAGATGTAGGTTTGCTCTGAGTCACAGAAATCTGCAGCGTTACGACAGAAACAGTAAAATATCCCATTTGCAGAGTTTCAGTCACGTCTCAGAGGCTCCACACAAACGTGTGTACTGTTGTTTCACAGGGGAAAACATGCAGTACAGCGCTCACGTGTCAGGGTGTGTACTTGTACTTGTACTATAATAGCTGCCATGAACGATCGGTGTACTCCGCTCACCTGTTTCAGAGAGGTCTCTGAGGGAGGAGCTGAGCGCCGTGCGTTTGAGTCCATCCACCGAGGCGTACGTGTCATCGAGGCTCGGCCTACCCAGAGTGCCGTTCACCACCTCGCTCTTCACGGGGCCGCCGCCGGTGTTGGACCCCGGCGTGCCCCCTCCTCCCGGCCCGCCCCCCGTCAGCACGCCAGGACGCATCACACCTTTCTGCTTCTCGAGCTCAGCTGGAGGGAAGAGAAGGTGAACGCTGTCATGTGACAGACGTCTAAAACTACTGTCAGTACTATGAAAACTACTACGACTGCTACTACTACTGCTACAGAAACTGCTGGTGCACATTGTAACAACTAATACTTCTGTAAGTACTACTTCTACTGGCCCTGATCTTTCATGTACAACAACTACTACTACTAACGCTAGAATACTACAAATTAAATACTACTACTTTAAGTTTCAAGTTACTGCCAAGGTTATTAATGAAGTAACGTTGGAGCTTGTAGTGATGCTACCACAGCAGCTTCTACCTCGAGAACTACTGGAACTACATCCAACCACTGCTATCAGCTGCTGATACTATTATGGGTACTACTACTACTACTGCATTACTAGCAGTACTGTTGCAGGAACACTTACACTCCACCCTGTACTTCTCCATGTCCTGCACCTCTGCGATGCTCTCTCGGAGGTCGGAGGTGAAGCGCGCTCGGTCCTGCTGGCTCGGAGCCGTGAAGACGATCAGCACCTTCCTCTCTCCTCCGGGATTCGCCGACGTCAGTCTGATACCGTGAGGGTAGTCTGAGCGACACACACACGCACACACACACAGGTTATCCCCATCTACAAACCGGCATTCCAGATATAAAAGGGAAACTTGAGTTTTACGGGAAGGAAAACTAAACAAGAGTTCCCGCCATTCTAACGGCTCAGTATAGCACTGCTTTGTTTTGAGCTAAATGCTAACGCTAACATCCTCCCAGTGACAGTGTAAGCTGGCATTTATCAGGTACGTTAACATTTGTTAATGAGCACTAAACACAAAGTATTGTTGTGTAGAATGTACATATACATGTAGTAGATTTTATTTCTTTTTTAAATTCTCTTCTTTGTCTCTTTTTATATTCCTGGTAGTATTGCTGCTGCCTGTAACGCCCTAATTTCCCCTACAGGGCGTTAAAGTCTTATCTTATCTTATCTTATCTTATCTTATCTTATCTTATCTATTAGCTCTCAGGTATTTAGTCCTGAATCAAAGTGCTGAATTGAATTCATAAAATTCAGTGAAATTCATCCTCTGGGGACCAGAAACGCCTGTAACAACCCTCTGAAAAATCCAGTGAATAGCAGCTGAGATATTTTGGTCTGAGCCAAAGTGGGCCGATCAATACCGCCACGCTCGATGAAATCTCAGCTGATCGGCTTCATCGTCATCCAAACGCCACTTCCTGTTTCCTGAGCTCAGAGAGAGCACAGCAAATACAGGAAAATGATGCAAATGTTGAATTTAAAGTGTGTGTTCATGGAGGACCCTGACCCCGGATTAGTGAGTGCGCACACACACACACACACACGCACACACACACACACACACACACGCACACACACACGCACGCACACACGCACACGCACGCACGCACGCACGCACGCACACACACACACACACACACACACACCTTCTTACCTCCCTCCCACATGATACACACACATAGATAAATGTGCCCACCCACCCACAGACAACACACACACAGCACTCACCCATCCACCCACATACACACACACACACACACACACACACGCACACACACACACACACACACACAAACACACGCACACACACACACACACACACACACACACACACACACACCAGCAGTCCATGTAAGATTGTGCTGATGAATCATATGGGACAATCTGTCCCGGTCACAGTCATCACCACAGTCTGCCAAGTCCCATTTAGCTCCAACTGGAGAGGCAGAACTGTCAACAACAACAACAGCTAAACAAAAACAACCAACAAACTGAAGAGCGACCGCGCTGACCGCGCTGTCAGCCCGGACACCGACGAGCCCACAAATAATCACTAACAGCTGAACAGTGTTGACCTCGTAATGTGATGCAACGTAATGAGATGTGATGCAACTGAACCGAGCGGAGCTGAAACTGAACCTGAACACAAGAATCTGAGTGGAGGCTCGTAAAGCGACTGATTCCATCCATGGAAACGATTCTAATTATGTTCATTTAACACCTTCACATACAGCTTCCTGCTCCGCTCGAAACGCCGCGCTGGACGTCTGAGTAAACAGCTGCCGTGTTTATGAGCGAGCGGACGCCACACATCGTTAGAAAGCTAAGACTCATGTGACTCGAGTGATGGAAACCTTTTCAAGATACGATCACAACAGCAGGGACAATCAACAAGCAAACAAACAAACAAACAAACAAACTGTCAACTGACGCCTCACAGCAATCCACTGACCGTAACACAAAAAGCCAATAGGGACCGACTGCACAGATGCACAGATTGTTATTTCCCTAAAATTCAGCCTGACAGATCTGGTATCCATTGAAACTTTGGGATCTGAGTCGACTTACATCAACCTGTACATTTGCATCAATCTCATCTGTGTTTGTCTCTGATCTGAGGCCATTTTTCCACCTCCGAAGCTCTGATTGGTCATCTGTTTCTCCAACCAGGACAGACGACCAGACCCATGTGAATCTATGGAGGCCATCGACCATCTGAGAGCAGCTCTGATGGAGAACGCTGGCAGCTTCAGCATCACTGATGGCTGCGTTTGGACGTCTGCACCCCTGGAAGATGCTGAGCTGCTCTTCACGGGGTTAAAACGGGACCTGAGCGTCAGGTCGGCCATCATCCTGTGGGCTGTTTGTTTATCCAGCCTTTCTGAAAATGGTGGAGATGTGGTTTTGGAGCTGAACTCTTCCGCGAGGCAGCCTGTTAACAGGTGCTGAGGCAGATTTGAAACGCCACCAACTCCAATCTGCTGCACACGACCGAGAGCCAATTCTTCTCTGCTGAAATAGAGGCTTGGAAAGCACACACACCCACACGCTCAGACACACACACGACTCTGTATACGATTGTGTTAACATCATTATTGAAAAATGTGTCGGTTGAATGAGTCATGTTTGAGGAACCCAGCTAAGCAGCAGCCTCGTTTTCAGATTGACAGTCATATATTTAGGAAATCCTGTGACATGCTTCCACTGTGCTTCTTTGAAACGTGCTGTTGGTGTTTTCAGCGGAGCAGCGACGACACTTCTGCACACTGACGGTGCCTCGCGTTTGACGAGAAGGCTGGCAGACACAGAGCAATTTCAGTAATTGGAGAGAGAAGCAACGTCATGTTTTGCCAAGTGATTATTAACAGATTGTCGAGAACATTTCCAAGTGGGACAGAGTCTCCAGTTTTTGGTGCATATTTCAAGAGTAAAATCGAGCGCGGTGCTTTGAACAAGCTGTGGCGCACTAGTTAGGACTTCACAGCCCCTGGACCCAAAAATAACCTGCTGCAGCCTCGAGGTGCCCACGAACCCAACCGCTGCCGAGCTGAAGGCGCCTCCTGCAAACACAGGCTCCGTACGAGCACCTCCTGCACCCCCGGCATCGCTTTGGTCGTGTCGGCTGTGAGTTTACCGTCACTTTAAACGGCTGATAAACACTCAGCACCTGGGTTCATGTGCAGGTTCGTCCTCACAGGTGTGTTTCACAGAAAGCGAGGATACACCTGAACCTACAGGACAGGTCAGGTCCTCGCCAGACTCTGCAGACTCACTGTAAGTTGCTGCTAGCATCTATGTCAGAGTGTGTGTGTGTGGTGTGTGTGTGTGTGCGTGTGCGTATGTATATCTGCATGTGTGCTTTTCAGCGGGCCTGCTGACTGCGGGGTAAAAATAGAGTCGAGCAAGTGCAAGAAAGAAATAGAGAGATAAAAAATAAAATGGAGAGAGGCTGAGACAGATGGACGGAGCAGATGGACGAGAGAGGCGGAGACAGAGAGAGAGAGAGAGAGGGACGGGGAGAGAGCGAGCAGCACTTACAGGTGTTCTGGAAGGTGTGCACCTGCATGTCCAACAGAGGGAATGATTGTCTGAAGTTGTACGTCACCGAGGTCTTCTTCTTCTGGAAGATCTTTGTCACCTGAGGAGGAGGAGGAGGAGGAGGAGGTGGAGGGAAAAAGTCATGGCAGAGAAGGGAGGAGGAGGAGGAGGAGGAGGAGGAGGAGGAGGAGGGAAAAAGTCATGGCAGAGAAGGGAGGAGAAGAGGAGAGGAGGAGGAGGAGGAGGAGGAGGAGGGAGCGTTTGATTATCTTCATTTGTTTCCTTTGTTCATTTCCAGGTGAGATGTTTCTAAAATGGTCTTTCCTCCACAGACTGAACGTTTCCCTCCACTTGTTTCTGTCACACTGTAAATGAATTAAAAATCATCCAGAAATAATGAATTCAGGCTGAATCTCAGTCAGAGTCACCGTAACGCCCTTCGAATCACTGAATCAGAGCAGACAGCTCCGGTCGAGCGCTGCTGCCTCACGACTCATGAGCTGATCCGCAGGAAGCTGGTTCACGGCGTCTGCCTCGACCTTCACGTGACCTTTGTATCGCATTGACCCCGTGAACGCCGGGCTGTCCTCGCTCCCTTTGAGATATGAATGTGCATATGGAGACCCTCCACCAGGTGACGGTGGGCACGGCTGGACGTAAATACATGTGGGCTCCTGTTTGCACCGCAGCTTTGAAAACACATAAAACTCTGGACTACTGTTGGTCTTAAATGAGTCCAGGAGCTTCGGCGAGCTGCGCTGATTGCAGCAGTTTGTTTATGTATTATGTATTAGTGTATTACGTCTGTGTGCTCAGACTGAGTAATGACAGGGAGGCGTGCAGTCAGCGTACAGCGGTTTGATCACAGCTTGTTTGCTGAACACGGCTGCCCGCTGCGGCTCAAAAAGAGGCTGAAGCAAAACACTGAATGTACCATTAAAACCCAAACGAGGAGCCACGAGAGGCTGGAACAGGAAGCAGAGCTGCAGAGTTGGGATTGTTCCTGTCAGGATACGCGGAGACGTCTGAGTCAGCGTTCATGTAAAACACATCGATTAAGGCAGCTCTGAGAGAACGGAGTCATTAACGTATGTTCAGACCTCTTCAGGTTCTGCAGGCGTTCCATCAGGATTCAGCATTAACCGGCTGGTTGAACACATACTTTCTTTTGTTTCTCAGATTTTGAGTCCTGCAGAGAATCAGTGAACCTTCACGGGAGGTGACGGGTAAACCCTGTTGACAAATCCTGCCTGGGTTTCCTACTTAAGTCTCTGTGTATTTGCATTTTCTCTAATACGACGTCAGACTTTTAGACATTTCTGGAGCGCAGCATTAAACAGGTCCAGAGCATTATGGGATAAAGCGGCTCTCTGGTGACGCACAATCACTTTATCTCCCACGAGAGAAAATCCTCTGAGAACCTAAACTTGTTCCAAAAGAGTGCAGAAACACAAACACACAAAGGGACAGTGTGAGTGTGTGAAACACGCTAAAAGACTGACGGCAGTGAAAACACACACACACACACACTGACACACAAAGCGTGCGTTGGTTACCATCAGCAGGTCGTTGAACAGGAAGACTTCTCTCTGGTGGACGCCGCTCCTCTGAGCTCTGTTCGGATCTGGAACCTCGAACAGCTGACAGCAGCACACCAACCTGCGATGGGGCAGGGACAGCACCTGCAACACACACGCACACGCACACACGCACACGCACACGCACGCACACACACACACACATGCACAGTGTTATTCTGTTAAGTGTTATTCTTTAAAGTCAAAAACAAAGGTTAGTTTTGGTTTCACACATGAAGAATTTTCTGTGATAAATAAAAAGAAAGTTTACTGCATTAGTCATCACTTCGACTATTTTATATATGTGTGTGTATATGTGTGTATATGTGTGTGTATATAAATATAGGAGGACATCCTTATTAATATTGTGTTTTTAATCTTAACCATATAAACGAGTCTCTCACAGATAGTGAATGTGATTAAAGTTAAAAAGTTAAAGAGATGTGTGACACTGGGGGTGAGTCTCAGTTACCAAGGATCACCAAATGTAACTCCTCTGTATTTTTTGGTGGGTACAACAACAGCTTGTCCAGTCGCTTGAAGACACTGGAAGGCATCAGAAATTCCACAGGTGAAAGAATGGGTCTGTGCAGTGATGACACGTGATGACGGGGGAGGGGTCGACCCCCGCCACAGGTTTAGGGATTACATAAAGATGGATAATGACCCCACGAGGACTCCTGTGATACTGTTTACCCCAGCAACATGTCTAACCATGTATGTAGAAGCACGTTGGGTGTGTGCGTGTGCAGGTGTGCATGTGTGGAGGTGTGCGTGTTGTGACAGCCAGCCTGCCCACGCCCTCGTAACCACCCCCCGGGTGCACTGTGCGGCACCGATTCGCCGAGGCTGGATGGCAAACCGTCACAGTGTGTACAGACGTGCACACACCTTCGTATGTGCTACTTGTCCTTTTTTTATGTTTATAAAACAAAAATATGCTGATTAATTGTTAGTTATATGCTACCTGTCCCTGTATGGACACACAGGAAGTTTTCCATGTGCCTTTGAAAAGTTTAATTTAGACCTTAGTTAGTAAGTTAGAGTCCGGGGGTCGACAGTGAGTCTGGCCTCTTGCTTGTCCTTCAGTCTTCTCTCTCGTGATAATGCAGTCAGGATAACTCTGCAGTCTGACTCACAGGAAGGAGGCTGCTGGCTTAAGCCTGCCATTGGTCGACTATTTCAGTCGGCCTTGTCCTCCCCTTCTGCTGTCTGCGTGTTGCGTTCAAAGTCTCCGACGTTACGTCAGACACCAGCATTAAGAACCTCTGAGCGAGCAGCCTGTGCTTGACGGAGGTCTGGACGGTGCGTTCAGGCCTGTTTGGCTCCTCGTGTGTAAAAGAGTTTTGAAATTTTACAAGATTTCGAAGATGTTGAGATGTTCAGGTTTGTTTGAGACGCCGGAGGATCTTACAGGCTTCTTGCCGACCACCATCCTCTCCACCGCCTGGACCTGAGACACGTGGTCATCGTTGGTCCTCAGCTCCCATTTCTGGATCCTCCCATAGATCGCCACCAGCAGGTCCCGAGGGATGTCCTGACCATTATCGACACCTGAGAGAAGACACCAGGTTTGACACGTGAAATACAATGAGGGACAAACGGAAGCTGACTGATGCCATCAGCTGGTGTTACACTCAAACACGTCCTTCCTGTCAGCAGCATTTTAGGTTTGATTTGATTTTCCCTTTCAAAAAGAAGAAAGAATGATTCAGAAGAAAAACGCAGCGATACACACACAGTGTAGAAATACTCTGTTCCAGGTAAAAGTCCTGCATTCAAAACTGAAGCAAAATTACAAAAAATACTAGCATGAAAAGATACTTAAAGCACAAAAAGTAAAAATACTCAAGTTATTACAGAAGGACAATATCTGCCTCTGAACTGTCCTGAAGTATAAAGTAATATAAAATGGAAACACTCAAGTGAAGTACAAGTATATCAAATGTACTGAGGTGTGATGCTGTGAAGTTCTTTCTCAGCGCTGAAGTTTTCACTGACAGCTTCGCTGAAATGCTAATGACTCCCAGAACGGCTCCCAGTGAAGATAAAAGCTCCTCTGATAAGTGAAATAAGCTGAACGTTAATTGAATGTTTCTGAAGCTGGAAATCAGCTTCCAGTGAATCGGACTGATGGTGACGACGAACAGCTGCGGCGTTTCTGCTCTTTAACTTCTGGTTCTACGTGTCCAGACCTGCAGTGTGAGACTGACTGACTGACCCCGCAGGTTCTTGATGAAGTCCTCCAGCTTCATCTTCCTCTCCGGCTTGACGTTGGGGCTGTACATGTCCGTGTTGAGGAGGATGATGGCGAAGGCCAGGATGAAGATGGTGTCTGGATTCTGGAACTGCCGGATCAGCACCGGGTTACAAACACAGTACCGCTGACTGGAGAGAGAGAGAAGGTGTGACACAGACCATCAGGAGCTCCACATCAGGTCAAACCTGCCAGCTGTTCAGTACCTGAAGGCCTCCACCAGCCGCTCCACCCGCTGCGCTTCACCCTGAACTTTGATCTGAGCCTGGAACTTCCTCAGAGCGTCGTCGAGGTCCATCCCTGAGAAATCCATCTCATCCAGGACGCAGCTGCAGACAGACAGATGTTACCTCAGCATTGGACACTCAGGACTGAACGCCGACGGAGCCGACGGCGGCGTCTTGTACTCACTCCAGGACGTCCTTGTTGAACTGCTGCCGGCTGCCCAGGAACTCCCCGATCATCTGCCTGCTCAGACCCTTCCTCTCCAGAATGAACCTGGCGATGCCCACCGGCGTGTCCGAGACGAAGCCCCTCTCGATCAGGTACTGGATCCCCTTCTCCGGCTTCCTGTGGACGAACGACACGTTTCAAGTTCAATCAGTTCTTCAGTTTGTCTTCTGTTTCCTCACCTGTTGGATTTTATCATTTCAAACCTTTGAGCTTTGGGCATGCTGCCATCTCAACTTAACTTAACTTAACTTAACTTAACTTAACTTAACTTAACTTTACTTAACGTGTTGACTGATTGATTCACAGGAGAGAAGCTGGTCTAACATTTCAAAACAAATCAATGTGACAAACATCTTGGCCAGATGTGGATGAAGGAGAGGAACGAATCTGAAATGTAATTATCAGCCGAGATTGAAGCGTCTGTCAGCTGATTTCCACACTGTTCCGAAACGAGCGGGCGCCTGGAAATGACTCGACAGGCCGCCGTACACGTTGAAGGAAAGCACTTTAAATGTGTTTTCCTGTAATTTTATTAACTGGATTCATTTCAGCTGCAGACGCTAACGCTGACATCTGACTTCATGATATTTTCATCTTTCGAGACGGTCACTGTGTCAGATTAACTGATTGAGTCAGATTCTTGTTGTGACAGACTTCGACCAATCAGAACACGCGTAGCATTTAGAGGTGATTGGTTATGCTGTGGTTATAAGTGTCTGTGTGCAAACTGGGTTTTGTGAATGAAAGCGAAGCTGTTGGTGGTCACTGAAGCTGAGGAGCGCTCTGCGTTCCTATTGGTCAACGATTATTGATTATTGCTCAGGTTTATAAACACGTACTTGTTGAACAGGTTGAGTCCGATGCGGTACTGCCGCCGCTGCACCACATCGTTGTTAAAGGCGGGTGAGTCCCAGCTGTGGCGGCTCTCTCTCTGATAGGTCTGTTTCCCCAGCGTGGCTCCTCCGATTGGCTCCCGCAGGCTGTCTCGCGACGAGGAGCCGGAGCTGCAGTTGTTGACCGTTGTGTCATCGTTGGAGTTGGTGGTGGTGGAGTTGACGCTCTCGTTGTCTCCGTCCGAGCAGAGCAGATGGTGGTGGTGCAGGTGGGGGTGGTGGGCGTGGTGCTGCTGCTGGGCCTCCATGTTTTGGAGCACAGAGGACGAGGCGGAGGACAGCGGTGAGGGCGTGAGCGGCGGCAGGGGTGAGAGAGGCGTGAGTGGTGGGATGGGGGAGGGCAGCGGGGAAGAGGGGGGTTCTGGGTAAACATGGGGGAGGTGGTGTTGGTGGTGCAGGTGGTGGTAGTGGTGCTGGGCGAAGTGCTGGATGTAGGGGCTGCCGCCGTGCATGTGGTGCATGTGCATGATGTGCGGCTGGCTGTACTGAGGGTGGTGGTGGAGGATGGTGGGCAGGTGGGGGATGGGCGACGGGTGAGGGTGGGGGTGGGGGTGGGGGTGGGGGTGCGAGTGGGTGTGTTGGAGCGGTTGAGGGAGCGGGTGTGAGGGCAGGGTCCGGGCTGAAGGCATCGGTAAGGGGACGCTGGCGGGGCTGCGGGTCTGTCCCTGCGCCGTGGCGACCGAGCGGCCGTTTGGTTTGTGTTTGATGGTTCCCTGCGGAGAGTCGGCTTCGCTGCTTCCTCCTCCGCCTCCTCCTCCTGCTCCGCCTCCTCCTCGCTCATCCTCTCCACTCTCTCCTTCACCTCCTCCACCCCTCCTCTCTCCTCCTCGCTCGACTCCTGACGGCTCCTGTTCGTACACAAGGCGTCCGATGGAGCCTCGCTCCGACCTGAAGATTAGAACAACAGCGCTGACGTTAAAGAATCCAGACGAGGTGAAAATAAACATCTCGATGATTCCTACATCTTCAAAATTAAACTATTTAAACACTTAAAATCTCACAGGAACTAGGAGGACTAACTGCTCCACAAAAAAAGACAACAACAAAACCAGTCGATGGCACTGATTTGTGTCTTGAATGAATTAAATGAGTGAACTTTTAAAAAATATCCCTCTTAGCTGACAGTTAGCAGGCTAGCTAGCTGTGAGAGTGACTGTGGCTGGCTGGTTAGCATGCTCATGCTAGAAGCTCTGTGATTGGCTGTGCTGACCTGTCACTCATGTCCACTGAG
Organism: Chaetodon auriga; assembly: GCF_051107435.1. NCBI lineage: Eukaryota > Metazoa > Chordata > Actinopteri > Chaetodontiformes > Chaetodontidae > Chaetodon > Chaetodon auriga. The sequence continues at coordinate 1,395,735 of NC_135083.1, forward strand.
CTGTCACTGGGTGGTTCAATAGTTAGGACAGGGAGGTGTCCTCCTCCTCCTCCGCCTCCTCCTCCTCCTCCTGCCCTCCCTCTGTACTCCCCTCGACACTCCGTGCAGGGGGTGCTGCTCCTCCGGCTGGCGATGCTGCCTCCCTCTGTCTCTCTGCTGTCTTCCCTCCCCCCTGGACCGACGCCTCCCCCTCCTCCCCAGTACTCCGTGTCAGAGCTGGAGGCGGGGCGGGAGAGCGGAGAGGACGGCGGGCGGGAGAGCGGCGAGGAGGGGAGGCAGCCTTCGTCCATGTAGAGGGTGACATCGCTGAAGGAGGTGGCAGTGCTGTCCTCGTGCATGGCGGCACCTCCTCCCACGCCTTCTCTCCCCCCAACTCCTCCCACGCGGCCCACCAAGCGCCGGGAGGATGGGTTGGTATTGCGCCATGCACACTCCCTGTAATCTTCCTCCTCGTCCTCCTCCTCATCCTCCTCCCCTTCCTCCTCCTCCTCTTCCTCTTCTTCATCTCCCTCCTCATCCTCCTCGTCATCCTCCTCTCCCTCTCCTCCCGCTTCCTGTGAGTCTTCACGACCAGACTGGCAGGTGAGGGAGTCGTCCATGGAGTCGGCCAAAGACTTAACCTGCGGTCCATCAGAGACAAAGACGTGGACACGTTGGACTGCAGACGGCACCAGGCCTTTATTTGAAACAGGCCTCGTTTTTAATTTCCCCTCTTTTTTCACGTAATCATTTTTAATTTAGGAGGAGTTTTCTGATCTGCTCTTTTCTTAATCTGTTTTTAATGAATCCACACTCAACACTTCCTCCATCTTATCTTGGTTTAATGCAGGATAACGTCCATTTTCACGTCAGTGCAGCAGAGTCATGTCACATCACCACTCTGCTGCTCCGAGTTTCTCTTTTTAATGGAACGTTGTTCTCATGAATCAAGTCAATTCCAGTCACTTTTATTTGCTGTCCATCACTGGAACTCAACACTTCCTGCACAGATGTTTCACATTAAAGGATTTCAGAGGCTCAAATGGTTTAATTCCTCTCCTTTCATTGTGGGCTTTTAAAGAGAAACAAAGTTGGACAAGACAGGAGAAGGTCCAGTCTGTAGCTTTGTGAGGAGCCTGTTAGGAGGCTCAACTCTGCAGGAAGTGTTGAGTTTGACTGACAGCAGCACCTGAACACCAACTTTTACCTGAGAACTGACAGTGAAACACCACTAATGCTGGTCTTTCACTGGTGCTTCACTGATGTCGGGGTTGAATCCTGAGAAGGAGACAAACTTGTTCACCTGCTTAGAGAAGGAGTCGTCCATGTCTCCTGTGTCGTCTGACCCCTGCTGACCTGCTGACCCCTGACCCTGCGGCTGGCGCTCATCGAACGAGTACTGGACCAAAGAAGAACAGAAGAATGTGCACATTTGTACTTTTTGTTGCGTGTTTATATGTGTTGTATATACACTCTGTGTGTGTGTGTGTGTGTGTGTGTGTGTGTGTGTACCTGCATCCTCATGTTGGACAGGATGATGCGGCGGGTCATCCTGCTCTCGGAGGCGGAGCTGCGAAGCCTCTCGAAGTTCTTGTTCATGCGGTACTGCCTGAACGCCGTCTGGATCGTCCTCGCCGCCCGTCGGGACACAAACTGGCCGCCGTACTTCCTCTCCAGCATCTCCACCTATCAGGCAGCACCATCACACACGGGCAGCCAATCGGGGAACAGAGAATCAGAATCAGAAATCAGAAAAAGCTTTATTGCCATGTACGCTTTTACACATACTAGGAATTTTTTCTGGTGAAATTGGTGCATGACACATCTATCAAAGTAAGAGCATAAGAATATAACAATTTAAATATATGTACACAAGTCTGTTTTTGTTGTTGCTAATTACCGGAAACACAGTTCTGTTTTTCAGAAAGAAGTCCAAGTTGAGCGTTAATGTAACGCATAGAGTTATATTTATATCAGTCAATGTGACAGAATGAGTCCGAGGTGGAATGTGAAGAGTGTCGGGGGGGTTCCGGGCCTTGTTGGTAAGGCTGACAGCAGACGGGAAAAAACTGTTCTTGTGGCGTGAGGTTTTGGTCCTGATGGACCGCAGCCTCCTGCCAGAGGGGAGTGGCTCAAAGAGTTTGTGTCCGGGGTGAGAGGACAGAGAGACTTCTGATTGTGGAGCAGAAAACAGGCACAGTGGTACAGAAGACCCCAAAAATGGGTTTTTCATCACTTTTGATTTTGTTGCAGTCAGATATTTTAACTAAATCTGTAATGTCTGCGGATCCATTTCAACTGTTGCAGCTGCACAGTAATTGAATGGTCAACACACCTGCAGGCAGGTATCAGTGTTGCATTGCTCGTTGCCCACAGGACATGCAGCTCGTTCCCCACATGAACACAACTTTGGCTAAATGGTTGCTCACACAGTCTGGTTTGTTTTCAGCTGTGATAAACTCAGGTGACGGAGTCTTTCACTGACTTCATGTCACACTGAAGAAGTTCTGGATGATCAAAAATTCAATGACAATCACGTGAGCCCACTGGAGACCGGAGAGGCCGATTATATAAGTGTTTGCAAACAGAAACGAGCTGCGTCACTTTTTATGAGGCACGTAGTTTGGTGTCCACAGTCAGGAGACGACGCAGAGACAGAGGGAGAGTAGAACCACAGCAACTGGGATTCACTGATGAGCGAATCAAACGTGATGAAACTGTGCTGGAGCGCAGAGATGCCGTCAACAGGACGGCCGTATCCCGACACGTCGCTGAGAATCAGCCCGCGGTGATGTGTGTCAACAGTCGGTGTGGGTGTTTTGACGTGCACTGTGCGCTGCTGGTGTGTGCTGCTTTGTTTGAAAAGGCTGCATTCCACTCGGAGTGTAACGGATACGATTGTGTGAGAAGCGTCCAGGTTTGGGGAGGGTCGTGATGTTTTTCGCTGTGCCACCTCGGAGCGCACCTGGACAACAGGCTGAGCTGGAAAACTCACATCAACGCTGTCTACAAGAAGGGGACGAGCAGATCAACGTGTGAGCGAGATGTTGGAGATCTTCTACCAGTCTGCTGGTGTCAGCTCACTCGTCTTCGCTGCTGGGGGAGCAGCACCGGAGCCGGCGACACCAACAGACTGAACAGATCAGGGAGGAGGAGGTGGTGGAGAGGAGGACACTGGACAGACTGATGTCCATCATGGAGAACCCTGAGCGTCCTCTTCACCACCTCGTGGACAGACAGCGAGTCCTCCTCCAACAGACTGCTCCAGCTCCGCTGTCACAAGCTTCAGGAAGTCATTCGTGCCTCGAGCGTCACACTGAACAACAGAAGGAGTTCATCCACGACCTCACAAAGCCAGTGTTTACTTATCACCTGCAGCACTGCAGACAGTCTACAGTCACATTCATTCATCTGTTCAAGGTTTATTTATCATCTGAAACTGCACCATTTTTTAATGTAAATACTTGTTTATATCCTTAGTTGTATTTTTATTTTATTATTCTAACTATATATTTAGTTAAATTCACTGCTGTTATTCTATATTTTTTGTCACTTTTTTGTTACTTTTTAAAAAAATTCTTGTGTTCATTCTGTGGTCGTCTGCATGTTTAATTGCTACTGCAACAAAATAATTTCCCAAAGTGGGATCAATAAAGAAGCAGTCTGAGTCTAAAGCACCTTCTTGTCCTGGAGGTCTGTAGAGAGCTCATAGCTGTCAGATAGAGCCTTGCAGCGTTTGCTCTCCTCCTCCTCTTGCTTGCGGAGCGCCAGGCTGGCCGGCTGGTGTCGGCTTCGCTGAGCCCAGGCGAGGCTCGCCGGGCTGGGCGGAGAGATGGGCGAGCTACCCTGAAAGAGGAGGAGACAGTACACATGATGCTTCAGGTGCTCCACACTGACGGTTTTAAAGGCTGCAGACCAGGTGTGTGTACCTGTGTGTGCGTGTGGGAGGCTCCCAGGGGGCCGCTGGTGGAGGCGGAGCCGTAGGGATCACAGGGGCTGGAGAGGGGGCTGTTGCTGTAGCGGTGGAAGGGAGGCGGATGGCCGAAGGACGAGTCAGAGAAGGTGAGCGCCTCCGGACACTGAGGGTCGCCCTCCACGCTGTGAGAGAGACGCACCAGGTCAGATCACACGTTTATGTCTTTAACTGAAAAGAACTGAGAAGACAGCTCAAGAAAAGGAAGAGAAAAACAAAATTAAGAGTTGAACGACTAAACCAAACCGAAGTAAACCAGTAAACCAGTAAAGCAGAGGACACAAGACTCGAATAAACCAGAGGAAACTGGATCA